>NC_041381.1:43496376-43509886 GCF_002162155.2 Triticum dicoccoides | reverse complement strand
AAACAGCTCCTAGAAGAATTGAGTGATGTTTTCATATTATTGAGCTATTCCACAAGACAAGGAGTATCTATATCAAAAGACGGCCATACTATTTTTTTGCCCCTTTTAGGTCACCAATCAGGAACAATTTCCTCATGAATGTTATCGAACTATGTAAAGAAATGAACATTGAGATTACTAGAAGTCTCGAGATGAGAGTGAGACTAAGAAGCACATCACCAGCTTCAGCAACATGTCGACCAACCTACCATGAATATGCAATGAAGGAACTCAATCCATCATCGTGCTATTGGATAGACCAAAGAAATGAGAATCCTAGAACGCCCAAGGGTTTGAAGAAACTATGTTGCACACTATTTGAAAGTCCAACTAATCCCCAGATGGTTTTGATAATTCATAACAACATATAGCTCATTTAACCAATATCAATTCAAGTTAAATATTTCATAAAGTTGAATGATTGGCATGGCATGGACTAGAGTTGTGGACCCTCAAAATGCTAAGGACAAAGATTGGTAAAAGCTCAAGACTCTTCATTTTTATTTTAGTGATCAGATCACAATGAGTCCATAGGAAAGCCAATAGTATTAAAAGGGGATGAGGTGTTGCTTAATGGTCTACTTGCTCAAGTGCTTAGTGATATTGCTCCAAAAACCCTTAGCCACTTTGTCATTTCCACATTTGTCCAAAATCCAAAGTCAAACTCGGCCCCACCGATTTGATCTATCCGGCGCCACCGAGTTCAGTTGACATAGCCACTGCCAGAAACCCTAGAAAATTTGGTCTCACCAATATGGATCTTGGTTTCACTGAGATGGCCTTGCAAACTCTCTATTGCATGCTGTAATTATTTCGGTCTCACCAAAATGTGCAATCGGTCCCACCGAGTTTGCTTGACATTTTTTCTGTTGACTCATTTCCTCACTTCGGTCTAACTAAGTTGATGCAATCGGTGCCACCGAGTTGATGTTTTCCCTAAGCCCTAGCACATCGATCTCACCGAGTTGATCATGTCGGTCCCACCGAGATTTCTAACGTTCACATTTTGAACTAAATCGGTCTCACCGAGTTCTTTTATTCGGTCTGGCCGAGTTGGGTCAAATGTGTGTAACGATTGGATTTTGCGTGGAGGCTATATATACCCCTCCACTTCCATCTCCATTAGAGAGAGAGCCATCAGAATGTGCCTACACTTTCACTATTCATTTTCTGAGAGAGAACCACCTACTCATATGTTGAATTTTGTGTGAAGGCTATATATATCTGTTCTCACTTTTAACACTTGCCTTGTTCTTAACACGTGGGTTGCCATTTTTCAACCAATAGGACTAGTTAGTGCTGTGTTATTGCCTGAAATCCACATTACCACTTTGTTCTTTGCAAGCTGAACTTGAAAACATCCTTTACAGACGTAAAGATCTTCGGCAATGAGGTACACAGTTGAAGGAGACGGTATGCCATAACATTTGAAGCAATTAGTTAGGGAAGGAGATCATATCGTGCCACCTGATAAGATCTGATGAATCTTTGTAGATTGGTGACCTGGAGCATGAACTAGAGGAAACAAGAAGGAAGTGCTCTCAGCTCGCAGCTGAGCTGCAGTTGCGGAGGAGCCAGCAACAACATTACATGTGAAGGTTATTTTTACTACTTCTGACAGGTATTATAGGAGTATTTTATTGACTCACTGGACAATTCAAAATATACCTGTGTAGTTATTTAATCACACAGTTATCTGCACACTAAATGGCAACGTTACATGTGAAAGCTTAAACAGCTATTAGTTGAATAGCCACCCTTGATCTCATCTTGGTTAAGTCAAGCCCTTAATTCTAGTTGTCAACCCTCATGGCTGGTATCCTGATAAACTGGAATGTACATCTAAAAATGACCAGTAATGCCTAAGGATAGGTTAATTGCTTCATGATTATTGTGATTTATTTGGTCTGTACTCTTTCATGCATTGTTTGAATTTTTCTGTTGCGGACAGATAGTTTGTACAAGTACGCTAAAGTATTTCTCCTATTAGTACTCCTTGTCTTGGGTGTCAAAATATGTTAAGAGTTTCTATGTTAGGGATCTGGGTCCAGCTGTCATCGGTACTTCCGTCTTGTGGCCGGCCATTGTTTTGCTTGATGGCTTAACCTAGCGTCTCCTCCACCAAAAAGAGAAAAAGAAAAACAGATACATTGTCTTTGTTGTTCGTCTAGGTTTCCGCCCCTTGTTGCCCGGTGAGGCAGTGACTTTCAATGGTGCTAACTACTTCGGCTTCGTTGCCCACATGCTGGTCTTCTACCATGTATTTGGATAATTATGTTGTTTTGGCTTGGGTGCAGTTATTTTTTCATAGAGACCCTGACATTGGTTTTCATTGTCAGGGCCTAAACTATGGGAGCCAAACTCCTGGAAATATGTGGTTTCATCAAAGCACAAATACTGAACAGCGATACGGATAGTATGTACGTTTCCGGAACCAATTTTTGCATCTTGATTTCTGTTGGTTTGTTAGGGTAAAAGATTGAAATTTTCGTATGTTCGTCTTATTTGAGCTTGTGAATGTGTTGATTCCTTGCAGGGTTGCTCATACGTATACAAATGATCAATGCAATCGGTATAGTTGCCCTCTTCAAGGGAGATCTTCAGTGTGAAGTTACTCTGTTTTCTTTTCTTTTCTGTTCTTGTGTGGTGCTGGCCGCCACTGTTAGCTATGGTGTGGTGTGGTTGCAGCACGTACAGTTCACTGTAATATACACTATGTGTTACTATTTCACATCTTTTTACATATCCTGTAGAGTAGAAGACTATTGGGTGATAACTACTAGTGGAACATTGTCTGTGTGTGTGTGTGTGTGTGTGTGTGTGTGTGTTGGTTATCGAAAATCGAAGTAGAACGAGATGAGATGCAATATGGGCTGAAATCTAAATTCAAAGCTATATCATGTGTAAGTGACAAGTGGCACAACACCAGAGGAGGTGGGAAGTCACATTTGCAAAGAGTAACCCTTAGCTAGTGATTTTGAACAATTAATCATGAGCATGTATGCTACCGGCTGGCCGGTGCACCATAAACGGAAGGCAACTCGGTGAACGACTCCAGTGGTAGGGTTGACGCTTAACTAGTGAAGGCAACTCGGTGAACAACTCGGTGAACTAGGGTGGATACCTTCTACACCCGCCGGCCGGTGCATGCAAGTCAAGTCAAGAAATATGTCTTCTTGATCCATTCCTGTCTGTTACAGGGTTGACGCAAGTAGATGAGTGCTAGTATAATTTCCTATTGTACTTTTGGTCATGTGTTCTTGATCTGTCTAATTAGGCAACCAGGGGGCACATCCCATCTGTATTCCAATGATGTGTTCTTGAGCTGTATTTTACTCTCTCTGTTCCTAAATATAAGTCTTTTTAGAGACTTCCCATGGAGTCTCTAAAAAGACTTATATTTAGAGACTCTATAGGGATTCTCTAAGAAGACTTTATATGTAGGAACGGAGGGAGTAATAATTAGGTAAGTAGTTAGGCCTAGGCAGCACACATGATCTGTATACTTGCACACCTAATCAAACCAGAGATGGCAATTAGAGCCCTAGGGTTTGTATAATGAGTGCCCTGGGGTTGTATGATTAGTGGCTCTGGGTTTGTATAATGAGTGCCCTGGGGTTGTATAATTAGTGCCTTGGCGCTCTCTAAAAGTTTAGTTCATTCATTCCGAAAAAAAAGGAGAAGCTCTTTGGGCCAAAGCAGCCACCCGATCATTCTGGCCTCCTCGTCGTTCGCCGTCGCCCCTGCCTCCATGTGGAGAGGCCACGCCAGTGCCGCCTCTGCCTCCAACGTGCTGCGGCATTACTGGCTGTGCTACTGGGAGCTCTCCAAAGCCCGCCTCAGGTGCACTGCCGCCTCTGCCTCCGATGTGCCGCGGCACTAAGGGCGGTGCTACTGGGAGTTCTCCAAAGCCCGCCTCAGGTGCGCGATTTGCTCCCGTTTCCTTTCACATTTGATGTTTTTCATAATCAAGTAAAGAAAATATGCTCTTCAGTTCTTGTGGCTACATTCTGAAGAAATGAATTTTTTTACTTGCTCGGTGATTTGGGAATTATATGATGTAGAAATGGAATTGTAAGTGTATTGCAGACTGGGTTTGTTTGACACATGACCTCTCCTCTTCTTGTTCTTGTTTCTTGCTTCACCATCCATTTTTCTTGTGCTTTTTGGACCCATGTCCTGAAATGTTAGAGCTTGGCCAAAACTTTTGTGCGCGATGGAGATCCTAGATAGCAGATTGTGGCTGCTGCCAAATCATTACTGGCCTGGTTGGTTCACCTTGACAATGTATGCATAGTGGTCGATTAGTGGTTTAGTGTGCCCTGAAAATCTAAGATGACCTTCATAGTGGTAAAAGTGAACTAGCATTTAACTACGTCCTGTTTGTTTTTGTCAAAAGGTGTTTAGTATCATTAGTTTTTGCCATTCATCAGATTTCATAAATTGTAATGGCACTCAACTTCTTGCAATCTGTCCGCATATGGTAATATATATGAGTTTGCCATGGTCTGCGTCTTGCATCTTGGAACTCCTTGTAAATGGTGAATTATTTGTTCTCTTATTGCATTTATTTCATTTTATTTTATTTTATGTTCCCTTCTTTATGGTATCTAGTGCACTTGTTGTGGCAACATCGGGGGCTGGATATGTGCTCGGGAGTGGCAGCATTGTAGACATTGCTGGACTTTGCTACACATGCACTGGTACCATGATGGTTGTAGCATCTGCCAACACTCTCAACCAGGTATGGGCTTGTTTTTTGTGGTAGCCTTTTCTATTGGCAGGATGGTTAACCAAACCAATATTCATTGTGTTCACATTCTTCAAATCCTTGTGTTCATCGTCGCGCAATCTCATACTTCACTACAAGTTTTTGAGAAGTTATTCTGATTTTCCTACATATTTACATCTATTGGGACTTATAGATATCATTATACAACCTGGTTATCACGCTTAGAGACGATGAACATGGTGCATCGACATCCTTTTCAGGTGTTCGACGTAAAGAATGATGCTAAAATGAAAAGGACAATGCGACGGCCCCTACCATCAGGGCGTATTAGTCCTGTGCATGCTGCCATGTGGGCTACAAGTGTTGGAGCTGCAGGAACAACATTATTGGCTTGCAAGGTTCGACTCTTTGCCGTTTGCCTGTACTTTCTCTACACTTTGTTTCAATTGTGTACGGTCGCTGTAGTTGGTATTATGCTGTTATTGGAACTAAACATCGTGAAATTTTGGCAATGTCTTGCAGGCTAAATACTTAGCTGCTGGGCTTGCAGCATCCAATCTCATCCTGTATGCATTTGTATACACTCCACTGAAGCAAATACACCATGTCAATACATGGTGGGAGCAGTTGTTGGGGCCATTCCGCCACTTCTAGGGAATGTTAGTGCTGATGACACATGTCTGGATTGTCTAGGTGCAGGTTGAAGGGGGGTATTTTATATGTCGAATATTGGAGCAAGTCCTTCCTAATTGTGAATTTTGCCACCGCCTTGCGCTTTTTTGACCAAAGCACATGCTTAAGCACAATTATGCTATTGCCTAGTGCCTAGGCCTGCCTCTTTTTTACTATGGTTTATACTCAGCTAGGCTCTTCTTAATTTAACTACACTTTTTGTAATGGACCCAACTGTATCCAACAAGGACAATTACTACTTGAATTACTCCTTTTCATACCTTTCCTATCTCTAGAATAAGCTATCCAATGCCTTCACCGGTAAGCCTATTTCCTGCTGGCTTGTGCACCCAAGGCCATATCAGACCCGTCCGAATAAAAGCAACATATATATCGTAGATACATCTGGACCTACCAGCTTAAACAAACAAATTGAAGTTATGAACTACTCTCAAATCCATGGCTGCTAACATAAAGCACCAAACTGATGATACCGCTGCCTTGGAGGCTGTTTCAGGTCATACACTGACATGTTAAGAAAGCAAATAAAAAGGGGGTTGCTTATAGGCATCATGGGCATATATTCTGTATATTATAGCACCCCTGTTTATTTATTGAATGGAGCTGTGCAATATGTTCACATGGCATCTGGTCCTTATTTTTATCATGATACAGGTGGGCAGTAGCAGCATCAGAAGTGTCACTCAACTCTATGATTCTGCCTACTGCTTTGTACTTTTGGCAGTTATCACATTTCATGGCCCTTGCGTACTTATGCCGTGACGACTACGTTGCTGGAGTGTAACTCAATTATTAATTCCAACTGGTTATTACCAGATCTACCTAGTGTCGTCAAAATGTTACAGGCTTTTACATTGATTGACTTGTTGATTCAGGTACCGAATGCTCTCTTTTGCTGATCCTAGTGGTAAAATAACTGCATGGGTATCACTCAGGAATTGCCTCTACATGTTGCCGTTGGGGTTACTTGCATATAAGTGTAAGTAGTAATCATGCATATTTGTTCTCTAATTTCCATTACTTGTAATAAAATTGGTCAAACTTGGGATATGTAATCATGCATATTGGGTATAACTGTAAGTACCAATAATCATATAGGTTCTCTAATAATTTCCATTTGCTTCTACTTGTAACAAATAAACTTGGTCAAACTTGAGATGTTACTCATGGAACTAACATATGGTTAATCTGTAGGGGGTCTAACATCTGGATGGTTCAGTTTTGAAGCATCACTTCTAACGACGGGCCTTACCATTGGAGCTTTATCATTTGTACTGGATCCTACTCACAAGAGTGCAAGAAGAATGTTCCATGGTAGCCTTTTGTATCTTCCTGCTTTAATGGCTGGACTTATATTGCATCGGCTGCCTAACCAATGAGACTACTGAGATCGCTGTGGTTCTTTGTGTTGCTGAGCTGCGGGACGACGAAGAAAGTGCTAGACAGAAACGGGAACATTATCGTGCTCAATCACGCCCTCCAGTTGACTATGCTTCTGTAGCCCAATTCCCCTTCTTACCTGTACCTGTGTACATATCTGCACAAGCTCATGAGTAATGAATGCCTTACTTATCATAACATTCCTTTTTTTCTGTTATCAGGAAATTCTTTTCCGCTCTTCCACAAGAATATGTCCTGCTCAAGGGAGATCCACTTTGTATTGCTAAAATAAAAATCTGAGAATGATGAATGTAATTTTTATTTGGAAAAAAACATAAAGTTGATCTGTCGCAGGGGTTTCGCGGCAATGCTCATGATTTGGAAATTTTGTTTAATGCAATCTGCACGTTGATAATGTAGGTATGGGATGCACACGTAGAAGGTTTTACCCAAGTTAGGGCCACCTGTTCTAGTGGTAACACTATTGTTGGATGTTTTTTCTCGTATGAACGATATGGTTACGGTATGTGTCTCTTGATCTTGTAAGTCTTGTCCAGATTCTATCCTGACTTCGTCTTGTGTAGAGCGGACGGAATTTGTCCAAAAGCCACATTGCCGCTACAGTCGACTGGATGGGACATGTGGGGATGCCGCGCTGCGCCTCGATTACCATGTGTGACGTGTTGATTATCTGTTGATGGCGCAATTTGCTAGCACGTGGTGGACGATTCCTGTCCAGTATGAAAGTGGGTTTTGATTTCACATGATAGTGCAGTTGCGAGGCCAAGATGTCTATTGCAACATTTTCGGTGCAATATTCTGTAAAGACACAAAGGCGATGATTTTCTTCTAATTTGTATTTCCGGCCAAGGATGAGGGAGATTGTCTACCAATGAGACAGTGAAACCTATGGTGTACACATACAGATGTTCCGAGATGGTGTCCAAGCATATGTCAGTCATACACAAGCTCCCTCCTACGTGTTCCCAAATTCTATGGGTCATTCAGATTTAGAAGAACATACTGAAGCTTGGAGGAAGGTCGTAGAAACTCCAAGAAGCTAGCAACTATTTTTAAGACTCTACTAGTTTACCCAGGAGAATATGAACATATATGAAAGGAATTTGTCAAAGATCTGCCATTTCAAGATACTCTTCCTTTACCTATACCTCCCATGTCTAGTGGCTTGAAATGAATATTCCCCTTGTGAAAACAAATCTCATTCTCGAGGCCCTTGATCCCCTGGTTCACTCCTTCAGGTTGCACTTCTCCAAGAGCAGACCCCAGACTGTTGAGCAGGGTGTGCAACGTCTTGTGGCTAACTCAATTAATGGGCATGCTCCCTCACCATCCATTCTTGTTTTATTTCTCCCCTCCCACTTATATCGTGATTCAAGAAGGGGATTAGAGAAAGCAAGTAGTAGATAGGCTTGAGTCACACGAGGGAAGTAAAGATGGATCTAAAGGTGAGTGGGGATAAATTTAGTGGTAAAGGAGGAAAGTGTATATCAGATGTGGAAATTATATATCATGAGAAGGTATCTCAACTTGAACTACCATGTGAAGCGACTAGAAGAAGAAAGGAGAGAAGGATATGTAGAATTCAACGCTTCAGAAGGTGTGAAGAAGCTAATTAAACAGTAGGACCAGAGGATAAGGGGGGGGGGGGTCATGGGGAGTGGATGGAGTTTAAATGTTGAAGAAATATATTTCACATGACCATGCATACAAACCCAGTTCCCGCACATGGACATAGTACTATTCTATCTAGTATGGTGTTCAATCCTATCTATGAGCAACGTAAAAAAAACTACAAATACTTCACCTGGCTCCTCGGTTGTATTTGGTTTTCACATCAACCACACGACTGCTCGCCGTGTTTTGCATATAGTTCGGCAAAAAAAGGTCCTTCAGATGGCTCACCTAACTTCTTGGTTGGGATTGGACTTTGTGCCAAGGGTCCATGACTATCTTCATTAGGCTTGATCATAGAATGTTATCGATGAACAGACAAAGCCCTTTCCTGCCTTCGTACAACATGAACCATTGCCCAATCTATTGCCGGGTGATCCGATCTACCTACTGGAGGGTAGGTAGACTTAATTCCAAGTTTGAATTATTAATTATTAATGGGATAAGTATATTTTTCATCCCTCAATTATTTCAAAAGTATAAAAATGGTCCCTCAACTTCAAAACCAGCAAACTTTAGTCCCTTAATTTTTAAAACCGGATAAATTTAGTGCCTAATACCACATTTGCTTGGTTGTTGCTGACGTGGAGTGTTTTTTTTAAACTCAAACTACGTGGGCCTGCTTGTCAGTGACGGAAGAAATATGTGCAAAGTGGACCTGAACTCGGGACGTCATGCTGGGTGCACATGAGCTAGCTAACGAACCAATCAGTTTTTGTGGTTAACTTTAGAGGCAAGTTTAATAGGAGTCTATTCTTTGTAGGAACGCACATTTACAGCGGATATATATCTGAACTGCAACACCTAGTAAAAAAAAGATACACACAAATCAACCTACAAGTCTTTTTTTTTGTAACGCCTAATGTAAACATACGCACAAGCAAAAAACAAGGGAAAATACACAGCATGGCATAACTATTTTTCTTCAGTTTTAATTAGGAATAAAGGAAAATGGAAATCGCTTTTAGATTAGTTGTTGGCGTGAGACATGTCTGATATCTAACGTATATATATAAAGCGATGCCTACCTGTTTTTTCATACAACGCTTCTTTGTTGCAGTGGTTAGCACGTTCATTTTGTTTTAAAAATAAGGTCTTGCTTTCGAACTTGATGTGCTGCGTGCATTTTGTTTGAAGCTATTTATTTATTTAGTCACTGACATGCAAGTCCCACGTAGTTTCAATCAAAAAACCACTCCACATCAGCAAAAAAATCAAAAGCGGTACGAGGGACTAAACTTATCCGGTTTTAAAAGTTGAGGGACTAAAGTTTGCTGGTTTTGAAATTGAGGGACCATCTCTATACTTTCGAAATAATTGAGGGACGAAAAATATACTTTTCCCATTATTAATTCAAACTGGTTATTACCAGATCTACCTACTGTAGAAGTTAGATCAAAATGTTACATGCCTTTACATTGATTGACTTGTTGATTCAGGTACCGAATGCTCTCTTTTGCTGATCCTACCGGTAAAAGAACCGCATGGGTATCACTCATAAATTGTCTCTACATGCTGCTGTTGGGGTTAATTGCATATAACTGTAAGTAGTAATCATGCATATAGGTTCTCTAATTTCCTTTACTTGTAATAAACTTGAGATGTTACTCATGGAACTAACTGATGCTTAATCTGTAGGGGGTCTAACATCTGAATGGTTTAGTTTCGAGGCATCGCTTCTAACAACGGGCCTTACCATTGGAGCCTTGTCATTTGTACTGGATCCTACTCACAAAAGTGCAAGAAGAATGTTTCATGGTTGATACGTACAAACCCGATGAACGAGTTCATGCCCGAGGATCGCCCGATCTTCCCGTCGTAGGATCGAATCGAGGAGGATAACTAGCTGCAAGCAGCCGGGATAACTAGCTTTATACCCGCCAAGGTTGGATGCAACCCGTATGTTGGGAATGGCTGACCGAAGGTACTACAACTTCAACTCGCTATTCGAACAATTGCAGAACTATAAACCGGGGCTAACCCACACAAAATGACCGTAACCGTAGAGTACAAATTAGGGGGAACCAGAGGCTCCTTCTCACGAATTCGGATGAACTCACAAGAGAAAAGGTAGCAAGGATCTCTAAGATCTCTGTAGCAGTCTTGCTGCATAAGCTTGTAGCTGAATGGTTTGACAAAAAGTTTCTAAATGGATGGGTGAGATGGGGCTTTATAGCATGGACAACTCCCCTTAGCTAGGTGTGAAAAGAATTCAAAAGCAAGCATCTTTGCATGGCTTCCTTGGGGGAATAAGCGGTCAACTTTGGCAGTTGTTGAAGAGCTTCTCGGGAATTCGCGAAGCCTTGACAGCCTGGACACCTTCCACGATAATGACTAGAGATTTTGACTCACAACTCCATATGATACGAGGTTTTTTGCATTGGAAAGTAAATTTGATGAAGCTTCTGGTGATATACTTCTATGGCCCCGTCTCTCTACCAAATGGGTGTGACACAACAAAACATCAGAGGTAAAACTGACAGCATCAACTTCATTTGAAACTTGTTTCTCCAAACGGGTTGCTT
Organism: Triticum dicoccoides; assembly: GCF_002162155.2. Classification (NCBI taxonomy): domain Eukaryota; kingdom Viridiplantae; phylum Streptophyta; class Magnoliopsida; order Poales; family Poaceae; genus Triticum; species Triticum dicoccoides. The sequence goes on along the minus strand of NC_041381.1, from coordinate 43,498,825 downwards.
CAAGAGTTAATAGGTTGTTCGATTTCTTCCATCCAATACCTAAGTTCAACCAACAACAATGGGGATGAAATCATAGTTGTGTCATCAAGGTTACAAGATAAACTTAAGTTAGCGTTCACCTGGTCATTTATCAGTTTGACGCGACTTCTTGTGATTGGGCCCATAATTGTTGGATACTTGTCGATGGTTGTGGTACTTCCTGCTTTAATGGCTGGGCTTATATTGCACTGGCTACCTAATGAACAGAAGGAGCATCATACTAGTGAGATTGCTGGGGTTCTTTGTGGTGCTGATTTTGAGCTGTGGGACGACGAAGAAAGAGATAGGAAATGCTACACTTACAGACTGTTTTGGCATGGAAGAAGTTACAGGCTGAAGTGTAAATCTATGGTTTGTTAGTGGTGGTCCCCTCAACGGAACTCAAGGGGGAGAGATTAATAGGGATCAGACATGTTAACCCGTAACCTCTCTCCCCTGGCGAATGCCCTGTAAGCGCAGGATATTGTAAAGAGCTACACAGAAAAAGGAACACTCACGTGCTCAGTCTCGCCCTCCAGTTGCCTATGCTTTTGTAGCCCCATTCCCCTCTTACCTGTACCTATCTACATACCTCCACAAGCTCATGAGTTGTGAAACTTTTAATATCCCAACATTCCTTCGTTTTTGTCTGTTACCAGGAAATTCTTTTGAGCTCTTGAGAAGAATGTTCCGTACTCAAGGGAAATCCTTTTTGTATTGTTAAAATAAATTCTGAGAATGATAAATGCAACTTTTATTCGGAAAAAACATAAAGTTGTGCTGTTGCAGGGATTTCGTGGCAATGCTCATGATTTGGGAGTTTTGTGAACGCAATGTGCATGTGGATAATCTAGGTATGAGATGCAAGATAATCTAGGTATGATAAGCACATGTAGGAGGTTTTACCCAAGTTAGGGCTATCTGTTCGAGTGGTAAGTTGGTAACACAATATTGTTGGGTGTTTTCTCCGGTATGAACAACGTAGGAGATTCTATCTTGGCTTCGTCTTATGTAGAGGGAATACAGCAGCCACATTGCCGCTACAGTCAACTGGACGGAACACATGGGGATGCCACGCTGCGCCTCGATTACCATGTGTGACGTGTGTATTATCAGTTGATGGCGCAATTGGCTGCCACACGGTGGACAATCTCATGTCTAGTTTGAAAGTTGGTTTTGATTTCCCACAATAGTAGAGTTGCGAGGCCAAGATGGTATTGCAAAATTTTGAGTGAAGACAATGATTTTCCAACTTATATTTCCATCCAAGGATGAGGGAGATTGTCTACCAATGAGACGATGAAACCTATGGTGTGCGCATACATGTGTTCCTAGATGGTCTGTAGTCCAAGCATACGTTGGCCATAGACAAGCTCCATCGTCTGTGTTCCCAAATGTTATGGATTGTTTAGATTTAGCAGATGAACATGAAGACGTTCCAGAGGAGCCCGTAGAAACTCCAAGAAGCTAGCAGACTATTTTTAAGACTCTACTAGTTGATGTAGGAGAATGTGAAGAGACATGAAAGGAATTTGTCAAAGATCTGCCATTTCAAGCTACTCTTCCCTTCCCTATGCCTCCCATGTCTAGTGGCTTGAAATGGATTCCCCTTGTGAAGAAACAAAATCTCATTTTTGATGCCCTTGATCCTCGGATTCACTCCTTCAGGTTGCACTCCTCCAAGAGCAGACCCCAGACTGTTGAGCATGGTGTGCAATGCCTTGTGGCTAGCTCAATGGGCATGCTCCCTCACCATCCGTTCTTGTTTACTTTCTCCCCTCCCACTTATATCATGATTCAAGAAGGGGAATAGAGGAGGCAAGTAGTAGATAGGCTTGAGTCACATGAGGGAAGTAGATATGGATCTGATGGTGAGTGGGGATAAATTTAGTGCTAGAGGAGAGTATATATCACAGGAAAATGTGGCTGCATGCATCATTATGATGCAGTGGCCGGGGGTACGCCTCTATTTCCAAAAAAATTATCACAGGAAAATGTGGCAAGTATATATCACGAGAAAATGTCGCAACTTGAACTACCATGTGAATCAATTGGAAGAATAAAGGAGAGAAGGATTGGTAGAATGCAACACTTTAGAAGGTGTGAAGAACCTATAAATAGGCAGGACTGGATGGTAAGGATTAAGGGGGTCATGAGGAGTAGATTTGAGTTAAAATATTGAAGCAGTATATTTCACATGACCATGTATATAAGCCCAATTCTCACACATGGGCATAGTTCTCTTCTATCTAGTTTGATATTATATTTCATAAACACTCAACCAACATCAATAAACCTGATGGACAGTGGCGGAGCTAGGAAAAAGGTTCAGGAGGGGCTAAAGGCAAATCATTAAAATCTGAGGGGGCCAACAACTATTTTTCTCTGAATCTATGCCTCCTCAGAAAAAATTTCTTCATAAATATTTCAA
>NC_041381.1:43495484-43496174 GCF_002162155.2 Triticum dicoccoides | reverse complement strand
TATCTATTTTATTTTATTTTGTTGTGTTCAATGGCGCCATTACTTCACCATAGATTTCTCCATTAGTTGTGCTCCATTACTTTTGTTCATTGTTCATCAACCATCACACTATTTGGTATCCATATGGATCGATGGTAGCCACTGTATGACTAGCCACGGGTGGGTCTTTCTTCAGTAGAGGTAGTGTCATTGTTCATAAGCTCATTTGTTGTAAGAACTTATGAGTCTTGTACCAAACTGTATGAATGGGACTGGAAATGGATGAAGCTCTGATGTTACTCTCATTGATGTCGCGTATATGTAGTTGGAGGTAATATCATACAATGTCGATCGAAGACACTTTTCACCTTTTTGGACAGTATAAGTAGAGAAGCAATAATAAATATGTGTACACCGCTGGGAGACGGTAGCACGGGATACCTACACCCGGTTTGGATGGTGGTTCAACAATAGGATAAGTGTATAGTTATCTAGTCCAATTTATGCCAGCTATGGCAATGTTTATTTTTTTCAACTTATTTTGAGATCTTGTATCAAACTACGGACTTTGATTAATAATATGGAAGCATGCGTCATTTTGATGTAGAGGCCGGGGGCAATCCTTCTTTTCGAGAAAGGGCCACAATCCCATAGGTTGTTGTAACCAAAGAACCACAACCTTTTAATTTAATTGTAACAGAGGCTCAGACC
>NC_041381.1:43494864-43495429 GCF_002162155.2 Triticum dicoccoides | reverse complement strand
GGAAGGCAATAAAGCATGCAAATAAGAATCTGGCTTTCGTTACCGCTCCTAAGACAAAGCAAGAACCAAGCCCCTATTCATCTCAGCGTGGTTGCTGTGGTTCTACTATGCCTCAACACAAGATTTTCTAAACTATACGGTGCTGCTGGAGAACATGTATCTCACTCTATACATCATGCATAGTCAGTTTCTGCTTCTGGTAACTCTCATTCCTATCAGATTGTTAACTTCTATTTTAACCTTGCTCTTTGTCCTGTATTCTGCTAGTTATATAGTCCCCTGTATGGCATGGGCATGTATGTAAGTGATAGAGGAAAAGATAACAAGACACCTCCTCTTGTATTGGGAGCTTCTGAGTAGGTGTTGAATGCTATACAACACAAATAAAAATGTCTTTAACATTAATTCAATGCGAGATTTCTGCTCTGCCTAAGCTAAGATATGTGTTTGAAAAATGACTGTCGACATGCCATGATTCTTAGCATGACTGATATGCCATGTACCAAAGCAACGACTTCGGCTTGTAGATGACCCCACAACAAAGGAGTTAGTTCGAATAGCTCCA
>NC_041381.1:43482623-43493954 GCF_002162155.2 Triticum dicoccoides | reverse complement strand
GGGGGGCGAGTTGGCGCACTGTCAGGAAGCCCACCGCAGGATGACCCTGAAACGGATCATCCACCTAATGACACTGTAAGCCACTGCCAAACATAAATCTTGGATGAAACTATGGACATTCGAGCCAGCAAAAAGATACCAAAGAACATCAGACTTGTCCAGCGGGCATCAAACCCCAGTGGAACATGGCTAGACTAGATAAGGCAACAAGCTCGCCGATCTGAATCATGTCTCTATCTCCCAGAAGAAGCCTGCCACATGAGTATGATCTATCGAGAGCAGCTGCCGCATGAGCCAACCTCTTTACCCTAGCCTGGAACTTTGTCTTGTCGTCTTCCTTAAGCAATCCTGCCCAATACAACATAAATGAGCAAGCAGTGAAAACAGCCTCCAGCGGAGTACGAGCAACATATTTGTCGAAAGTAACTTTGTTACGAAGGCACCAAATCCCCCAACAAATGTCAGCAATGATCATCATATAGAACTTTTTCCCTCCCGGAAAGAAGTTATGTAACCAGACCAGCTTTGCCAAAGAGACCGAGCGCAGCATGAAGCCCCCGCTGTTACCCCCAGCACCCCCAGACCATACGGGCAAACGGACAAGTGAAGAACAAGTGATTCACAGTCTCCATACTCGTACAGAAAGAACAAACAGGATTCCTAGCCCAACCTATTGCGTAAGTTATCTCACGTAAGCATAGTGTTTCGAAATAGCTGCCATGGGAATATTTTTATTTTCAATGGGATTGTAGCATTCCAAACCCATTTATAATTGGGGCAGACAAACTTCTCTCCAACCACTCATAGACAGACTTAGTAGTAATTTTCCCCCTATCTACTATTAAGTATCCAGTAAACTGTGTCTAGAGAGTTATTCAGAGGCATTTTTAGCCTCAGAGACCATCCAATTCCACTAATCACTTAATTCACCAAATAATGTTCGCCTAAAACCAAGAGTATAGTTATTAGCCACAAGAGAAGCGATAGTGCAATCCTGATCCTGGCATATATTAAACAGAACAGGGAATCGAACCCGCAATGGGGTATTAGCTACCCATGGATCATGCCAGACCCTAGCCAGGTCCCCACTATTGATGTTAATGTTCCTCCCAGCCACATATGTCTCCTTGACCTTGATGATAGCTTCCAGCATGGAGAGTCGGAGAAACGGCTACGGATATTAGCTATCGTTTTGTTTTTAAATATCTAGCCCGGACAATACGTTGCCACAACCCATCACTAGTTTCGAGCTTCCACCACCATTTAACGGCTAATATTTTGTTTATGGAGATCCTTGATCCCCAGCCCACCGATCCTTTTAGATCGACACACCCTAGCCCATTTAACCATATGATAAGCATGTTTCTTATTTTTTTCCTTCCACAAAATAATCGCCTACGATGCTTATTCATTTTCTCAATAAATATTTTATTGAAAAGGAACATTGACATAAGATAAGATGGAATCCCATCAAGGCTAGAATCCAAGAGCGTGAGTCTAGCCCCGGAAGATGCCGCATAGGCAATCCAGGCATCAAGCTTTTTGATCATTTTAGCATCCAGAAAGTCCAACTCTATGTTCTTAAGAGTGGAGTAAGTGATTGGAACTCCCAAGTATCTCATAGGCAAAGTGCCCACTTGACAACCAAACATCTTAGCATAAATCAAATCAGTCTCATTATCCCCTCCAATAACAACTACCTCACTCTTATCAAAATTGATTTTTAAACCTGACATAAGCTCAAAAAGATAAAGCAGTAATTTGATATTGACAGCTTTGTCAATGTCATGCTCAACACACAACATTGTATCATCAGCGTACGTATTGAAGGTTGCCCACCCCTCCCTCAATCAACTCAAAAGCCAGACCCTTTATAAGACCATTTTTTGAGCCGTAAGTACCATCTTAGTCAGGCATTCAGGCGCAAGATTAAATAGAAAAGGGGAATATGGATCACCTTGTCGGACCCCCTTAGCACTTTGGATGTAGGGGCCTAACTCATCATTGATCTTCACACTAACCGTGCCATTTTTAAGGATTTGATATACCCACCCGCACCACTTGGAGTTAAATCCACGTTTCGCATGACAATCAAGCAGGAATTCCCAATTAAATTTGTCATAAGTTTTCTCAAAATCGAGCTTAAGAACAACTCTCACTTGCTTTTTAATATGGGTATAGTGAATTACCTCATGTAAAGATAAAATACCATCCACTATATGCCTCCCCGTAATGAAAGCATTTTGTTGAATACTAAACAATTTGTGGACATACTTGCTAACTCTAAGGTCCATGACTTTGGTGATCAGCTTGTATGGGCATCTCAACAAGTAGATTGGTCTATATTGTTGGATTTTTCTAGCATATGTTGACTTAGGCAACAGAGTTATAATACAATAGTTCAGGCATTGCACGTCTAGCTTGCCTTCATAGAACCATTCAAACAAGCAAAATAAATCTGGATCCACTACATCCCAACAGTGTTGATAGATATAAAATTCAACAGGGATATTGTCCGTGCCAGGGGCATGATTAGATCTCATTTCAAAAAGAGCGTTTTTAATGTCCTTAAGAGAAAAAGGCCGAGTCAAGTCATCATTATCCTCAGAAGAAATTTTCTCATCTTGGGACCACAAGGTGGCATCAATTTGACAAAGATTGCGAGGAGCCGGTCCAAAAAGTTTTTTACAGTACTAAGTAGCATGTGACAATAAGAAATCATGGAACGCTTCCTACTCGCCCATTAGCCACTTCGTGAAAGAAGTCAGTCTTGTTATCCCCCTTCAAAGGCCATCTCTCATTGGAAAATTGGCGCCAATGAAGCTCTTCCTCCACATACATGTCATTAAGTTCTACTAGGATATCAAGCTTCCTAGTATATGCCTCTCCGCAAAGACCAATAGTCTCCTCAAGCATTTCCAATTCTTGTAGCTCAAGTTCAATAAGGTTCTTTCTAATTTATGGACGATAATGACATCTTGTTTCACAAAATCTTATTTTAGGCTCTACTCTCAGGCAACAACTTCAAGATGACAAAAGAACTTAGATCCCATAAGCCTCAGCTACAACAAATACTAGAAAAAAAATGATTTTGCCATATTCATTCTGCGTAAAGAACAAAGTCTCAACCTAGCGATTCACCATGTACACAAAGCTGCCACTAAACTTAGAAATGATCAACTTAGCAGCACCTTTTAGGATGGATATACGGGAGTAGGTAACCAGATAGATGTCCGTTACCTTTATTTTAGAGTAGAAAACACCGCAAAGAGATAAGCAGGTGCTAGCAGCCATAATTCCGCCCAACTACAAACAGAGCTGATATCTGGAAATGACATGGGACGACCATGGTACACATGTCTCTAGAACACAGACTGTTCGTGGACAAACTTGCTTCCAACCAGTTACGAGCACGTCCGTCGCTTGCCATTCCTAAACAATATCTGGATTTGCCATTCCTTCCTCACCAACTAGAGAATAATCATGGCTTGAGTGAACCCTTTTAACGCCCCTATTACTAGTAGCTTATGCTTGGACTATATGGACTGTGAATGACCTTGCCCCACTCTTTGCTGGTACAAAAGATGCAGATGTCGCCCACCTGCACTTGGTTGTCACATAGAAAGTGCAACAAGTTACCCACAAGCATGCACGTGAACTTTCCTATGAAGAATCTCGGATGCCACTTCTCATCCTTGCTCGGCATAGCAAGTGTGACACTCCCATTTTCATGTGGAAAGTGTGCAGCTGCAAATAGCACATGTTCCTTTTCAATGATCCACTTACATGTGGACAAAATGAGATGTCATTACAAAGGAAACGAGAAAAGAAAAGTTGGGCTGAATGGAAAAGGCACGGTTTTAATTGTAAAGCAAGGAAAATAACAGAAATTTAACAGAAGAGGCTAGGTAGTTCAACATCACACTTCCTCATGGTAGCCACAAATACAATAGTTTTAGGCTAACTAAGCTTTTCAACCTCATTTTTCGGGCAAACAAGATGCCAGAAGAATGGAGTTGAAGTATATTAGTACCAATCTTCAAGTACAATGGGTGTGTTCAAGGTTATACTAATTACCATAGAATTAAGCCCATGAGCCATAAAATGAAGTTATGGGAGAGAGCCATTGAGCACCGCTTATGAAGAATGACAAGCGTAACCAAAAATCAGTTTAGTTTCATTTTTCATAGGCCGGGCATGGAAGCCATTTTCTTAGTACAACAACTTCTAAAGAGATACAAGGAGCAAAAGAAGGTTCTGCATGTGCTGTTCATTAACTTGGAGAAAACCTACGATAAGATACCGCAGAATATCCCAACAAAGTACATTACCAGTACATTACCCTCATCAAGTACATGTACTGTAATATTGTGACAATTGCTCGAACAAGTGATGGTGACACTATGACTTTCCAACTAAATGGGATTACCACATGGGCCAGCTTTGAGCCCTTATCTTTTTGCTTTGGTTATGGATGAGGTCACAAGGGGTATACAAGGAGATATCCCATGGTGTATGCTCTTTGTGGATGATGTGGTGTTGGTCGATGATAGTCGGAAAGGGGTTAATAGAAAGTTAGAGCTACAATTGTTATTATGGTGAGATCTGATGCATTAAGTTTTAGCCTACCCTAACTTGTTTGGGACTAAAGGCTTTGTTGTTATTGTTGTTTTGTTGTTGTCATTGTAATAATAATTAGATATTGCACCATGATATGAATGAAAAGTAAGCATTGCAGGGAAAGACATCTACTACTACAATAGTGGGTCACTAACCAAGTAACCATGACTGTCAGGTTAGTCACTAACATTGAAGCCAAATGGTTTACTTAGTTGACCCCGCATTTAACATGTTGGGATCACCAATTAATTCAGAAGGAGGATTCATGCGTTGTAGCTTGGACACACTTTCAGACAGAGTGACATGGCGTAGCTTCAACATGTCAGAGTAAAGGAAATTGCATCAGGCGGCATCATGCGTCTTAAGATGCCAGCCAACATTATGTTGAACCTTACATGTGGGTCTGACACGTTATTTTCATGTCAAACGGTAAGGACTCTGTTTGTGTTGGTTGTGAGAGATGACCCCAATATATTATTGACTATTACCGAAAAAGGCTCCACCGCTTTATATATAAAGCACACGGCCGAACTGATACAAAGTGTTAAGGAAAATCTCTTACAAAGTAGATCAAAGATAGAACAAGATTACAAGAGTGCCCACATTCCATCATGACACACCCGAGGCTACTAACTAGAAGAGAGGTTGCGCCTCCATGAGAAACCATGGGACGTCGATGCAACACACACACACCAAGTTGTCGCTAGAGAGGGCACCCATGCCCTCTCGTTCCGGACCGTGGAGCACCGATCCTGCCTGCAGACAACAAGGACCGAGAGCAATGCCCTCGACGTCGCGTGTAAAGGATAGGAAGTTGTCGGCACCGCCCAAAGCCAGAGCTGAAGGAGCTTCGAGATAGGATCCAAGCTCGCCCGCTGATGGCAAAGAAACGCAACCGGAGGGCATCTACACTCCACGACGACGCCCCCAAGAGGGTGACGACGCAACAGGCCGCCGCCGTAGAGACCGAAGAAACGATCAATGGTTTTCAACCAGAGCCCTGACGCGGGGAGAGATACCACAACGACGCCCTCAAGAGGGACACGACACCCACATGCATCGCCGCCGTCGGTGCCAAAGTGCTGAGCTTTCGCCTGAAGCCACTCTAGAGCCACATCGAAATACCATGGTCCAAGTCCGCCGCCACCAAAACAGGCCTCCACACCACGATCTGGATGATTCCCTACCGAAGCAATGCCATCGTCAGAATCCCCGCTGCCTCTCTCCTCGCTACCCGCCCAGCCAAGGAAAAACACCACCACCACTGCAACGCCGCTCGCTGAAGAGCCGACCCGCAGTACACCTTCCAGGGTAGCCATCCCGACATCCCAGATCTCGCCGCCTCGAAGCCTCGCCTAGCTATCGGTCACCGCCCACCGAAGAAGCGAGATGAAAGGGACAACCTTTACGCCCGGGCTGGCGGCGGTGAAGGTTGGGCGCCCGGGCTGCTCACGGGAGCAGCACGGGGCCGAGGAGAAGGGTTCTATTGTTGACTATTTGATACATCAACCATCAAAATTATAGTATTGTGTAATTTACTAACAATGTAATTAAACATGATGACATCGTTATTGGACAGAGAGGAGGATAAAGATGAAAATGGCTTTTATTTATTTATTTCTTGTTATCCTAGAAGACTGCCTCTACATAGACAAAGCATGACTTGGCTTGGAAGACAAGTAGTGGACTCATAATATTATTTCTCCTTTGCTAATCCTAATAAGAAAAACATGAATCATGTACTCGTATTATTTAAACTATGACCGAACATACCTACTGGCAGACAAACATCGTGAACTAGTACGACTTCGTTTATAGTTGTAGCATTTCCAGAAAGATACGTGGTATTGCCATGCCCTAATACAAGTCCAGCTGCTTGAAGACGTGCTTCTCTGAGTTCTGTCTCTCAGCCTATACATCCAACATAGACAGCATGTGTTTCTGATTCCTCTCCTTCCAATTTACATGACTATAAACTTGAATTTATCTTCAGCTTGCTTTCTCTCTTGTATTTATGCTTGCTAGCTATTGTATTATATGGATGGGTATTAGAAGAATTGGGGAGAACACGCAATGCAACACCCTCTTATATCAGGAGCATTTCAGCAAGTGCTGCATGCTGTGTAACATGCAAAGGAAAATGTTATATGACGTTAATTCAATGCAAGATTCCTGTTCCATCTACTATCATTGAAGACATATCATAAGTTCATTTGTTAGGAGAATTTACGAGTCATGTATCAAACCGCTTAGATGGGACTAAACCAAGTGAAGCTCTGATGGTACTTTTGTTCGATGTTGCTTATTTATATGTGGTTGGAGGTAATAGCATATATTGTTGACCGACACCCTTGACTTTTTTCAGTGGGGAATCCAGGATTTGAAGTTACCCGGGGCGGACTTTTAAAGGAAACAAAAAATGATGCCACGATACAATTAAATAAGACGTTCAACAACAGAATTAATTGGCCAAGTAGTATGGAATCAGGCAAGATGATCAACAAAATTAATTTTTGAAGTAGTTATGTTATGAAAAACTAGGCGAAAAATATAAAACACAACAGAAAATGCATATAAATTATAACTTGGAGATCTACAATCTTCCATTAGGCCAATATGACTAGAAATCAAAGAATGATATAATGGATTTGGAGAAGCAGCCCCTGGAAGAAGACAAGATTACAAGGAGAGTGGAAGAACCTGCTGCTTACTGCTTTGTTGGCTGCTAATTGCAATTTTGAACGGGCCGCGGGGTGCGGTGTTATGGAGATGATCTCGCGTGCGGGCGGCGTCCTGAGCAGGATCGGGCGGACTTCATCCTTCCCCATCCAGCGCCTTCGGTAGGATTTTGGCAGTGCCACTGCATGCATGGAGGCGTGATCGATGTCCTGATCGATTTTCCGGATCCACCGTCCATTGAAAACTGGCGGAATTGGGAGCGTCAAGGCTCAACTGTGTATATATAAAATGGGCTTCAGTTCAATTGGGTCTGTACTGCCGGTTTCTACGATTTTTTGATTTATCCTTATTTGTATTCAGCCTGTGATTCACTCCAATATTTAGGTATGGTTCAGTAATGCGCTCATAGTTGGTTCTCGGCGGAGACTTTGGTGGTTTCCTCAGGGCATCGATAGTGTGCTTCGCTTTCACCGGATCTACCTTCTCCTCCGGAGGTGGATGTCTCTTTGCTTTCAACCCTTCAAATAACTCCTTCACGTGGGTCCGCACAATCGTATCGTTTTCGTCCTTGGACCTCTCGTACGGTAACTTCTCTAGAGGCTCGAGAGATGGACCGTATTTGTATCGCCTCCCGCCTCTGGTTGTGCTGCTAGACGCTGGAGCAGACGGAGCGGTTGCGGTGTCTGTCTTCTTTCGTGCTTGCTTACGAGGTGGAGGAGAAGGAGTACGACGCGCCGGAGCAGCCGGGGCGGCGGCGGGTCTCTTCCGCCCTTGCTAGCGAGGCGGAGAAGGAGGAGGCTGCTGGCTGCTCGGGAGCGCGGGCGCAGGTGGAGAAGGAGGCGGAGTGCCGCCACGCGCCGGAGAAGGAGGCGGAGTGCCGCCACGCATGCCCTGGTCGTCACTCGCCGGAGGAGGAGGCGGTGGAGGAGGCGGAGTGCCCTGACTCACTGGAGGAGGAGGAGGAGGCGGAGGCGTCCAGTTCGGAAGGTTGATGAGCTCCTTCCGCCATAGGCATGGAGTCTTCAGAGCAGAACCCAGCCTAGTCTCCCCTTCATTGGTAGGGTGCTCAAGCGGGAGGTCCTCAAATCCCTCCGTTATTTCATCCACCACCACCTTAGCATATGCTTCTGGAATCGGTTGGCAGTGATAAGTTGTGCCGGGTGCACTAGGATAAACTTGGCCAACAGCCGCCTTGACCTTCAAATTCATCCATCGCACCACAATGTGGCAATGTTGAGACTCAGTGATACCATCCACGGGATAGCTGCCAGGAGCCGTCAAGACATACTCCGGCTGAAGCAGCTCAGTGGAAGCCACGCTGCTTCTCCGCTGAGATGGCGGGGTAGCCTCGAGGGAAGCTTCGGCAGGTCGTTTGTTGCGATCTGCTGCTTCTCGTTCCTCTAGCCCCATTACCCTTTCGTGCAGCGCCTGCAGTTGGTCCTGCTCCAGTTTCTTCCTCCTCTCGTGGGTTTTGTAACCCCCTGCGTCCGGAAAACCAACCTTCCACGGAATGGAGCCTGGCGTGCCTCGTGTCCGTTCAGGGTGCTCATGATTCCCAAGGGCCATTGTGAGCTTGTCCTTCTCCCTGTTTGGAAGGAACGTCCCTCGCTGCGTTGCATCGATATAGTGTCGAAGGTTCTTGACTGGTATTTGCAGTTGCTCGTCTGTCCACTGGCACTTCCCTGTTATAGGGTCCAAGGTTCCGCCAGCCCCAAAGAACCAAGTCTGGCAACGGTCTAGCCAGTACATTGTCTCTGGTTCGATCCCTTTTTCAAGCAGATCATGCTCAGCCTTGGACCACTTAGGCCGGGCTTTGAGGTAGCCACCTGACCCCGTGCGTTGGTGAAGCTTCTTATTCGCAGAATTTTTCTTGTTTGCCGCCGACATCTTCTTACTCTTTTCCGATGTCTTGTGGGCCACAAATGCGGGGCAGTGATCTTTGATCTTCTCATATTTGCCGATGAATTCTGGTGTCTTTTTTCCGACAAACTGGTTCAGCTCTTTCCTCCACCTCCTCATTAGGGTTGCCATCTTCTTAAGAGCACAAGACTTGATTAATTGCTCTTTAACTGGCTTCTCTGGATCCTCCTCTGGCGGTAGGGTGAAATTTGCCTTCAGCTCAGTCCAAAGATCTTCTTTCTGCATATCATTGAGATAAGACACCTCAGGGTCTTCCTCCTTAGGCTTATACCATTGCTGGATGCTGATCGGGATCTTGTCCCTAACAAGAACCCCGCACTAAGCAGAAAATGCCTTCCTTGTCCGGATGGGTTCAACCGGTTCGCCGTCAGGCGCGATTTCTATGATCTCAAACTTTTCATCCGAGCTCAACTTTTTCTTTGGGCCTCGTCTCCTTACCGAAGTTGTGCTCGATCCGGAGGGCTAGAAATTATAAGGAAGAAAGATGAGAGTAATTAATATGTGTACATATACCAAAACAATGGAAGCATCAATTAACTAGTCAGCACGGGCTTAACTAATATATATATACCTGGCCGGACTCGGTTCGGTCACCGGAGCAGTCAGCACGGTCTCCTTCTTGTACCTCCATTATGTCACCGGAGCAATCATGAACATAGTCCTCTTCTTGTACCGACATTAATGGGCCGAAGCCATCATGAACATAGCCCTCTTCTTCACCCAGTTCTTCCAGCTGACCATCGGTGTCGAGGAGAAATGACGCAACTTCATCACTTCCATTTGCGATTATGTCCCCCAACATCGCTTCTGTTTCTTCGTCTCGGGAGTGCTCCATAGTTTCTGCAAATATTTACAACATGTCAATTATTATTCAAACATGGTACAGATGGATATATATATATATATATATATATATATATATATATATATATATATATATATATATATATATATATATTAGTGGCAAACGTAGAACTAGCTAGCTAATCACAATAAGGAATCATGTTAGTGGCCTCGATGCTGCTTCTCTAGGGTTTGGGGTCGCCTCGACACAACGCTTCAAGGGTTTCGGGTGGCCTCGACGACAACACTCTTTTAACTTGGTAAATTTGGGTGGCCTCGAGAGAGTTAATTTGTCGGGTAGGGGCGCGGCGGGAGGGGGTAGGAGACCAACATCGTTTTCTTTCTAGGGTTTGGGTGTCCTCAAGAGTTTTGGTCGAGCGAGAGGGCCGAGGGGGGTGCTGCCGTTGTATAAGTTATCACGGTCGAGAGGGGATATATATATCGACCGCCCCTCATGTCGAAGTTATCTCGAGGGGAGGGGGTATCGATACCCCCCCTTGTGTTGAAGTTTCTTCTTTCTCCTCTATTCCTTTCTTCTTCTTCTACTCTTCTTTTTCTTCTTCTCCCTCAAGAAAGGAAAATAAGGAAAAGGAAGAAAATAGGAAGAAGGAAGAAGAAAAAAAGAAGAAAAAAAATAGGAGAAGAAGAAAGGAATAGAGGAGAAGAAGAAAAATAGAAATTTTCTATTTTTCTTCTTCTCCTCTATTCCATTCTTCTTCTCCTCTTCTTTTTCTTCTTTTTTCCTATTCTTATTTATTTCTCCTCTTCTTCCTCTCCTCTTCTTCTCCTTTCTTCCTCTTCTTATTTTCCTTTTTCCTCTCATTCTTTTAGTATTGCTTGTTTTAAACAAAAAGTTCAAATAGAAAATTTCGAAAAAACAAAGGTTTTGCCCAATGCATTGTTCATATGACTATACAAACATTTGCATATTCTACAATAATTAATATCACAAAAAGAAATCTATGAACAGAAAAAGAACCTAACTTTTCTAAAAATCTTTCTTTTGCATATATAAAAATATTAATACACATATGAATAAAAAAATACATATATGAACAAAAACATGCTCTGAACAATTTTCTTATACATTTTGAACATCTAGATACACATAGCCACATACATACACATATACATTGAACAAAAAAATTAAACTAATAACAATAAAAAAAAACAGAGCCGGTGCGGCGCGGTGGCTCACAGCGGTGGCGGCTAGATGACGATGGTGATGGTGGGGGCGGCGAGGGTGCCGGCGCGCGGGGGCGGGACGGG
>NC_041381.1:43465079-43482518 GCF_002162155.2 Triticum dicoccoides | reverse complement strand
GGGCTCGGGGAGGCTGGCAACGAGGACAGCGCGGGCTCCGGGAGGCCAGCGACGAGGACGACGTGGTCTCGGGGAGGCGACGGCCTTGGCGGCGGCGGCGGCGGCGAGGTGGAGCAGCCTGGCGGCGTCGAGGAGGGTCGGCGTCGTCGGGGGCAACTGGCGATGAGATTCTGAATTTTGGCAAAGTGTTTGCTTATATAGCAAAGCCATTGGTCCTGGTTCGTGAATCCAACCGGGACCAAAGGCCTCTTTTTCGGCAGCCCAAAGGGCGGGAAGCGGCAGCCTTTGGTACCGGTTGGTGCCACCAACCGGGACCAATGCCCCCCCTTTTGTCCCGGTTGGTGCCACCAACCGGGACCAAAGGCCCCTGTGATGTTCGCGTCGGGGCCAAAGTTTAGTCCCACCTCGTTAGTTGAGAGGGGCGCGCAGTGGTTTATAAGCCCCACTGCCGCACCCCTCTCGAGCTCCTCTCCACCGCAGGCTTTCGGGCCTACTTGCTATTGCTTTGCCTGATGGGCCTTTTGAGCCTACTGCGAGCCTGAATCCTGGCCCATAGTAGGGTTTCATGTTGTATTCAAGCCGTGGGGGCCCAGTAGGAGGCATTTTTTTGTTTTTTTGTTTTCTTTACTTATTGTTGCTATTTTTATTTTCTTTCCAGTTTTTTTGTTTTGTTTTCTGCATTATTTATTTTCTTTTGTTTTTTGCTTTATTTTTTAATTGTTTTTGCTTTTAGTTTTAGGAAAATTATAAACTTTCTGTTAGTGCCATTAGTTTTCAAATTTGAAAGCACTATTTTTGTTTTTTGTTTTCTTTTTTGCTTTATTTATTTTATTTTGTTTCTACTTACAACAAAATATTTATTGTTGTTTTTTGTTTTGTTTTCTGCATTATTTATTTTCTTTTGCTTTTTGCTTTATTTTTCAATTCTTTTTGCTTTTAGTTTTAGGAAAATTATAAACTTTCTGTTAGTGCCATTAGTTTTCAAATTTGAAAACACTTTTTTTGTTTTTTTGTTTTCTTTCTTGCGTTATTTATTTTATTTTGTTTCTACTTACAACAAAATACTTATTGTTGCTACTTTTAATTATTACGAGGGCCGAACCATAAGACATTAAAGCATTTCAAATGAACTATGAAAAAGTTGAAAGTTGGCATGGTATCATAAATTGACCCACATAGCATGTGCATGTACAAAACGGACAATGGTATCATACTCGTCAGTTACAAAGTTGGCATGGTATCATCATAATATTTGCGGTAGAAAGTCTTCAGTTTTTCTTCGCTTGTGTCATTTGCTTATTGCGTCGTAACCATGGATAATCTTCATCGTTTATCAGGATGCTGGGGTCAGCCTTGACTTTGAAAGGAGGAATTTCATGAAACTTTTCATAATCTTCAGACATGTCTGTCTTGTCCTCCACTCCCATGATGTCCCTTTTTCCTGAAAGAACTATATGGCGCTTTGGCTCATCGTATGATGTATTCGCTTCCTTATCTTTTCTCTTTCTCGGTCTGGTAGACATGTCCTTCACATAGATAACCTGTGCCACATTATTGGCTAGGACGAACGGTTCGTTAGTGTACCCAAGATTTTTCAGATCCACTGTTGTCATTCCGTACTGTGGGTCTACCTGTACCCCGCCTCCTAACAGTTAAAATCATGTCCGTAGTCAAGTTCCCATATGTCCACTATGTAACCATAATATGTGTCCTTTTCCCTCTCGGTTGTTGCATCAAAGCAGACACCCCTGTTTTGGTTGGTTCTCTTTTGATCTTGGTCAATCGTGTAAAATGTATTCCCGTTTATCTCGTATCCTTTCCAAATCAATACAGTCAAAGATGGTCCCCTAGACAACAAGTACAGCTCATCACAAACAGTGTTGTCACCTCTGATACGTGCTTCCAACCAACTACCGAAAGTCCTGATGTGTTCACATGTAATCCAGTCGTCGCAGTGCTCTGGGTGTTTGGAGCGTAGACTGTTCTTGTGTTCATCGACATACGGGGTTAGCAAGGTAGAGTTCTGTAGAACTGTGTAGTGTGCTTGAGACCAAGAATATCCGTCCTTGCATATTATTGAGTCCCTTCCAAGCGTGCCTTTTCCAGTCAGTCTCCCCTCATACCGCAATTTAGGGAGACCTATCTTCTTAAGGCCAGGAATGAAGTCAACACAAAACCCGATGACATCCTCTGTTTGATGGACCATGGAGATGCTTCCTTCTGGCCTAGCGCGGTTACGGACATATTTCTTTAGGACTCCCATGAACCTCTCAAAGGGGTACATATTGTGTAGAAATACGGGGCCTAGAATGACAATCTCGTCAAGTAGATGAACTAGGATGTGCGTCATGATATTGAAGAAGGATGGTGGGAACACCAGCTCGGAACTGACAAGACATTGCACCACATCACTCCTTAGCCTTGGTATGATTTCTGGATCGATCACCTTTTGAGAGATTGCATTGAGGAATGCACATAGCTTCACAATGGCTAATCGGACGTCCCTCAATGCAACCGGAAGCAGTTGCGTCATAATCACGTGGCAGTCATGAAACTTTAGGTTCTGAAACTTTTTCTCTGACATATTTATTATTCCTTTTATATTCGACGAGAAGCCAGTCGGGACCTTCATACTAAGCAGGCATTCAAAGAAGATTTCCTTCTATTCTTTGGTAAGAGCTGTTGGAAATATGCCCTAGAGGAAATACTAAATTAGTTATTATTATATTTCCTTGTTCATGATAATCGTTTATTATCCATGCTATAATTGTATTGATAGGAAACTCAGATACATGTGTGGACACAGAGACAACACCATGTCCCTAGTAAGCCTCTAGTTGACTAGCTCGTTGATCAATAGATGGTTACGGTTTCCTGACCATGGACATTGGATGTCGTTGATAACGGGATCACATCACTAGGAGAATGATGTGATGGACAAGACCCAATCCTAAGATTAGCACAGAGATCATGTAGTTCGTATGCTAAAGCATTTCTAATGTCAAGTATATTTTCCTTAGACCATGAGATTGTGCAACTCCCGGATACCGTAGGAATGCTTTCGGTGTACCAAACGTCACAACGTAACTGTGTGCCTATAAAGGTGCACTACAGGTATCTCTGAAAGTGTCTGTTGGGTTGGCACGAATCGAGACTGGGATTTGTCACTCCGTGTGACGGAGAGGTATCTCTGGGCCCACTCGGTAGGACATCGTCATAATGTGCACAATGTGATCAAAGAGTTGACCGCAGGATGATGTGTTACGGAACGAGTAAAGAGACTTGCCGGTAACGAGATTGAACAAGGTATCGGCATACCGACGATCGAATCTCGGGCAAGTACAATACCGCTAGACAAAGGGAATTGTATACGGGATTGATTGAGTCCTTGACATCGTGGTTCATCCGATGAGATCATCGTGGAACATGTCGGAGCCAACATGGGTATCCAGATCCCGCTGTTGGTTATTGGCCGGAGAACGTCTCGGTCATGTCTGCATGGTTCCCGAACCCGTAGGGTCTACACACTTAAGGTTCGATGACGCTAGGGTTATAAAGGAAGTTTGTATGTGGTTACCGAATGTTGTTCGGAGTCGCGGATGAGATCCCGGACGTCACGAGGAGTTCCGGAATGGTCCATAGGTAAAGATTTATATATGGAAAATTGTTGTTCGGGTTCCGGGAAAAGTTCGGGTTTTTTCGGTATTGTACCGGGAAGCTTCCAGAAGGTTTCGGAGGATTCCGGAGGGGTCCGGAGGTCCGGAAATTGTTCCACCACGTCCAATACAGAAGCATGGGCTGTAAGGGGGCTCCCTAGCCTTAATGGGCTAGGGGCACCAGCCCCCCCAAGGCCCATGCGCATGGGAGAGGGGAAACCCTAAAGGGCAGGGCCTCCACTTGACTTTGGAGGCACTCCTCGCCCCCTTGGCCGCCGCCCCCTCCTCAGATTGGATCTGAGGGGGCCTTCCCCCCTCTCCCTTTCCCCTATATATATGTGGGGGTTGGGAGGGCAGCCACACCCAAGTTCTGGTGCAGCCCTCCCCCTCTCCCAAGTACTCCTCCTCTCCTAATGTGCTTAGCGAAGCCCTGCAGGATTGCCACGCTCCTCCATCACCACCACGCCGTTGCGCTATTGCTGGATGGAGTCTTCCTCAACCTCTCCCTCTCTCCTTGCTGGATCAATGCATGGGAGACGTCACCGGGCTGTACATGTGTTGAACGCGGAGGTGCCGTCCGTTCGGCACTAGGATCTCTGGTGATTTGGATCACGACGAGTACGACTCCTTCAACCCCGTTCTCTTGAACGCTTCCGCTTAGAGATCTACAAGGGTATGTAGATGCACTCTCCTTCCCCTCATTGCTGGTTTCTCCATAGATAGATCTTCGTGACATGTAGGAAAATTTTGAATTTCTGCTACGTTCCCCAACAATGGCATCATGAGCTAGGCATATTGCGTAGATTCTTTGCACGAGTAGAACACAAAGTAGTTGTGGGCGTTGATTTTGTTCAATATTCTTACCGTTACTAGTCCAATCTTGATTCGGCAGCATCGTGGGATGAAGCGGCCCGGACCGACCTTACACGTACTCTTACGTGAGACAGGTTCCACCGACTGACATGCACTTGTTGCATAAGGTGGCTAGCGGGTGCCAGTCTCTCCCACTTTAGTCGGATCGGATTCGATGAAAAGGGTCCTTATGAAGGGTAAATAGAAATTGACATATCACGTTGTGGTTTTTGCGTAGGTAAGAAACGTTCTTGCTAGAAACCCATAGCAGCCACGTAAAACATGCAAACAACAATTAGAGGACGTCTAACTTGTTTTTGCAGGGTATGCTATGTGATGTGATATGGCCAAGAAGAATGTGATGAATGATATGTGATGTATGAGATTGATCATGTTCTTGTAATAGGAATCACGACTTGCATGTCGATGAGTATGACAACCGGCAGGAGATATAGGAGTTGTCTTTATTTATTGTATGACCTGCGTGTCATTGAACAACGCCATGTAATTACTTTACTTTATTGCTAACCGGTAGCCATAGTAGTAGAAGTAATAAGTTGGCTAGACAACTTCATGGAGACACGATGATGGAGATCATGATGATGGAGATCATGGTGTCATGCCTGTGACGATGATGATCATGGAGCCCCGAAGATGGAGATCAAAAGGAGCAAAATGATATTGGCCATATCATGTCACTATTTGATTGCATGTGATGTTTATCATGTTTATGCATCTTATTTGCTTAGAACGACGGTACTAAATAAGATGATCCCTCATTAAAATTTCAAGAAAGTGTTCCCCCTAATTGTGCACCGTTGCGAAAGTTCGTCGTTTCGAAGCACCACATGATGATCGGGTGTGATAGATTCTTACATTCACATACAACGGGTGTAAGCCAGATTTACAAACGCGAAACACTTAGGTTGACTTGACGAGCCTAGCATGTACAGACATGGCCTCGGAACACAAGAGACCGAAAGGTCGAGCATGATCGTATGGTGGATACGATCAACATGAAGATGTTCACTGATGATGACTAGTCCGTCTCACGTGATGATCGGACACGGCCTAGTTGACTTGGATCATGTAATCACTTAGATGACTAGAGGGATGTCTGTCCGAGTGGGAGTTCATAAGATGAACTTAATTATCCTGAACATAGTCAAAAGATCTTTGCAAATTATGTCGTAAGCTCGCGCTTTAGTTCCACTGTTTAGATATGTTCCTAGAGAAAATATAGTTGAAAGTTGACAGTAGCGATTATGCGATCAGTAGAAAGCTTATGTCCTTAATGCACCGCTCAGTGTGCAGAACCGCAAACGTCTTCTGTCGATGTTGCGAACATCGGACATACACATTTTGATAACTACGTGATAGTTCAGTTAAACGGTTTAGAGTTGAGGCACCAAAGATGTTTTCGAAACATCGCGGAACATATGAGATGTTTCGAGGGCTGAAATTGGGATTTCAAGCTCGTGCCGGCGTCAAGAGGTATAAGACCTCCCACGATTTTCTTAGCCTACAAACTAAGGGAGAAAAGCTCAATCGTTGAGCTTGTGCTCAGATTGTCTGAGTGCAACAATGACTTGAATCGAGTGGGAGTTGATCTTCCAGATGAGATAGTGATGTTTCTCCAAAGTCATTGCCACCAAGCTGGTAGAGCTTCGTGATGAACTATAACATATCAGGGATAGATATGATGATCCTTGAGGTATTCGCGATGTTTGACACTGCGAAAGTAGAAATCAAGAAGGAGCATCAATTGTTGATGGTTGGTGAAACCACTAGTTTCAAGAAGGGCAAGGGAAAGAAGGGATACTTCATGAAACGGCAAATCAGCTGCTGCTCTAGTGAAGAAACCCAAGGTTGAACCCAAACCCGAGACTAATTGCTTCTGTAATAAGGGGAACAGCCACTGGAGCAGAATTACCCTAGATACTTGGTAGATGAGAAGGCTGGCAAGGTCGATAGAAGTATAATGGATATACATTATGTTAATGTGTACTTTACTAGTACTCCTAGTAGCACCAGGGTATTAGATACCGGTTCGGTTGCTAAGTGTTAGTAACTCAAAATAAAAGAGCTACGGAATAAACGGAGACTAGCTAAAGGTGAGCTGACGATATGTGTTGGAAGTGTTTCCAAGTTTGATGTGATCAAACATCACACGCTCCCTCTACCATCAAGATTAGTATTAAACCTGAATAATTGTCATTTGGTGTTTGCGTTGAGCATAGACATGATTGGATTATGTCTATCGCAATACGGTTATTCATTGAAGGAGAATAATGGTGACTCTATTCATTTGAATAACACCTTCAATGGTCTTGCACCTAAAGGAATGGTTTATTGAATCTTGATCGTAGTGATACACATTTTCATGCCAAAAGATATAAGGTAGTAATGACAGTACCACTTACTTGTGGCATTGCCATGTAAGTCATATTGGTATAAAACGCATGAAGAAGCTCCATGTTGATGGATCTTTGGACTCACTCATTTTTGAAAAGTTTGAAACATGCGAACCATGTCTATTGGTGTATACGCATGAAGAAACTCCATGCAGATGGATCGTTTGGACTCACTTGATTTTGAATCACTTGAGATATGCAAATCATACCACATGGGCAAGATGACTGAAAAGCCTCGTTTTCAGTAAGATGGAACAAGATAGCAACTTGTTGGAAGTAACACATTTTGATGTGTGCAGTCCAATGAGTGCTGAGGCATGCAGTAAATATCGTTATGTTCTTACTTCATAGATGATTCGAGTAGATGTTGAGTAGATTTACTTGATGAAACACAAGTCTGAATTATTGAATGGATCAAGTAATTTCAGAGTGAAGTTGAAGATCATTGTGACAAGAGGATAAAATGTCTAAGATATGATCATAGAGATGAGTATCTGAGTTACAAGCTTTGGCACACAATTAACTGTGGAAATTGTTTCACAATTAATACCGCCTGGAACACCATAGTGTGATGGTGTGTCTGAACATCATAGTTGCACCCTATTGGATATGGTGCGTACCATGATGTCTCTTATCGAATTACCACTATCGTTCATGGGTTAGGCATTAGAGACAACCGCACTCACTTTATAGGGCACCACGTAATTCCGTTGAGACGACACTGTTTGAACTATGGTTTGGAGAAACCTAAGTTGTCGTTTCTTAAAAGTTTGGGGCTGCGACGCTTATGTGAAAAAGTTTCAGGTTGATAAGCTCGAACCCGAAGCGGATAAAATGCATCTTCATAGAACACCCAAAACAGTTGGGTATACCTCCTAATTCAGATCCGAAAGCAATAGGGATTGTTTCTTGAATCGGGTCCTTTCTCGAGGAAAGGTTTTTCTCGAGAATTGAGTGGGAGGATGGTGGAGACTTGATGAGGTTATTGAACCGTCACTTCAACAAGTGTGTAGCAGGGCACAGGAAGCTGTTCCTGTGGCGCCTACAACAATTGAGGTAGAAGCTTATGATAGTGATCATGAAGTTTTGGATCAAGTCACTACCGTACCTCGTAGGGTGACAAGGATGCGTACTACTTCAGAGTGGTACAATAATCCTGTCTTGAAGGTCATGTTGCTAGACAACAATGAACCTACGAGCCATGGAGAAGCGATGGTGGGCCCAAATTCCGACAAATGGTTAGAAGCCATGAAATCCGAGATAGGATCCATGTATCAGAACAAAGCATAGACTTTGGTGGACTTGCCCGATGATCGGCAAGCCATTGAGATAAATGGATCTTTAAGAAGAAGACGGACATGGACGGTAATGTCACCGTCTATGAAGCTCGACTTGTGGCGAAGATTTTTTTCACAAGTTCAAGGAGTTGACTACGATGAGATTTTCTCATCCGTAGCGATGCTTAAGTCCGTTGGAATCATGTTAGCATTAGCTGCATTTATGAAATCTGGCAGATGGATGTCAAAACGAGTTTCCATACCAGTTTTGTAAGGAAAGGTTGGATGTGATACAATCAAAGAGGTTTTGTCGATCCTAAGGATGCTAAAAGGTATGCTAGCTCCAGCGATCCTTCTAAGGACTGGAGTAAGCATCTCGGAGTTGGAATGTGCGCTTTGATGAGATGATCAAAGATTTTGGGTTTATACAAAGTTCATGAGAAACTTGTATTTCCAAAGAAGTGAGTGGGAGCACTATAGAATTTCTGATGAGTATATGTTGTTGACATATTGTTGATCAGAAATGATGTAGAATTTCTGGAAATCATGTAGGGTTATTTGAAAAGTGTTTAGAAAACCTGGATTAGGCTACTTGAATAATAAGCGTCAAGATCTATAAGATAGATCAAAATGCTTAATAATACTTTCAAATGAGCACATACCTTGACGTGATCTTAAAGGAGTTCAAGATGGATCAGTCAAAGAAGGAGTTCTTGCCTGAGTTGTAAGGTATGAATTTAAGAGTTAAAGCTCGACCACGGCAGAAGAGAGACAAAGGACGAAGGCCGTCCCCTATGTTTCAGACGTAGGCTCTATAGTATGATATGCTGTGTACCGCACCGGAAGTGTGCCTTGCCATGAGTCAGTCAAGGGGTACAAGAATGATCCAGGAATGGATCATTGGACAGCGGTCAAAATTGTCCTTGGAGTAAATAAGGACATGTTTCTCGATTATGGAGGTGATAAAGAGTTCGGCGTAAAGGGTTACGTCAATGCAAGCTTTAACACCTACCCGAATGGCTCTGAATAGCAAACCGGATACGTATAATGGAGCAACCATTTGGAATAGCTCCAAATGGAGCGTGGAAGCAGTATTTACAATATGACCTAGAGATTTGCGAAGTACATACGGATCTGAATGTTGCAGACCCGTTGACTAAAACCTCTCTTACAAGCAAAACATGATCAAACCCCAGAACTCATTGAGTCTTAATCACATGATGATGTGAACTAGTTTAGTGACACTAGTAAACTCTTTGGATGTTGGTCACATGGTGATGTGACCTGTGAGTGTTAATCACATGGCGATGTGAACTAGATTATTGACTCTAGTGCAAGTGGGAGACTGTTGGAAATATGCCCTAGAGGCAATAATAAATTAGTTATTATTATATTTCCTTGTTCATGATAATCGTTTATTATTATTCATGCTATAATTGTATTGATAGGAAACTTAGATACATGTGTGGATACACAGACAAACACAGACAACACCACTAGCTCGTTGATCAATAGATGGTTACGGTTTCCTGACCATGGACATTGGATGTCGTTGATAACGGGATCACATCATTAGGAGAATGATGTGATGGACAAGACCCAATCCTAAGCCTAGCACAGAGTTCGTGTAGTTCGTATGCTAAAGCTTTTCTAACGTCAAGTATCTTTTCCTTAGACCATGAGATTGTGCAACTCCCGGATACCGTAGGAATGCTTTAGGTGTACCAAACGTCACAACGTAACTGGGTGGCTATAAAGGTGCACTACAGGTATCTCCGAAAATGTCTGTTGGGTTGGCACGAATCGAGAGGATACAAATACAATGAGCTGAGAAGACGACGGGCACCTCCTCATTATCGCCTCTCTCTTAACAGTTATGTTGGGTTCAAGTGATGGGTGTGAAGGCATGATATCAAGAGAGAGTTGGTCCAAGCCACCTCATGGTAGGCCAAACTAAGTGTAGATGGATCTTTGTGCGAGGAAGATGGAACAGGAGGAGCGGGGATGATTCTCAGAGATAACTGCGGCGAGGTCATCTTTGCATCATGTCATTTCTTGACATCATGCTCAAGTGCACTCGAAGCGGAGATGCGTGAATGCATGGAAGGGATTGACCTTGCCTTGGAGTGGAGTAATAACTTGTTATTCATCATAGAGAGTGACAGACTCGTTGTAGCAAACATGCTGAAGGGAGGAGAGCAAAAGAGATCATCCGTTGCTGCACTAGTAGGTGAGGCAAAACGGCTTCTAGCGCTATGGTGTGAGCATGTGATCTCTCATTTACTTAGAAGCCAAAACGTCATTAGCCACACCCTAGCTCAAATGGGACGCTCTACACCTAAAATGGCAGTTTGGCTGCGCCATGGACCAGTTGAGATTGGCAAACTTCGCCAACTGGATTGTAGTTGTTAGAGTTGTGTCGAATATAGTATACACGGTAGGTTATAGTTGGACTTGTAGTAGTATTGTGTTTAGATAGGATATGGAGTCGTGTATTAGTAGGACACTTGTACCCTAGGCCTCTCAGACTCGAAATCTGTGGGCTGCAGTAGGCCAAGCAGGCCCAGGTGGGGCTGTTGTGTTTGTGCAAGGACTAGCGGGCGTACAGGTTAACCAACGAGAGTATGCAAGGACCGAGGCTGAGGTGCATGGTGCTTGGAGCAAGCCGGAGATTTGTTTGGTCAAAAAAAATGATTGACACAAGGGCTTAGTCAGATCGTGATGATATCATGGAAAAAGAAAAGAAAAGAGAAGGTTAGCTACAGACGTCTGATGAATCAGGTGCTTGAGCTAGTTTTCTTTGTTGATCTGATTTGGTATGTTCACACGGGAAGGCTATGTGGACTTTGCTTTGGTTTTCTTTGTTGGTACACATTTGTGTATGGATGGCGATTGTCATGATGACGGCTTGAGGAGTCTGGAGTGTGTCGTGTAGTCGGATATGTTCGGCTGGGTTGGACTAGGCAGTCTGACGGGATTGATGCGAGTCGGTTGGACAGAAGACGGTGATGAGATTGGCGACGGCGACATAGGAGCGTGCTGCTGATGGTGACCGACTTCTGGGCATGGAAACACATGGCGCAGGCCACGAGGGCTTGTGTGGCTTCGACAAAACTATGGCGCAGGATTGATTTAAGGTGGTGTATACACGGAGCTTGAAGTCGATGAGGCGCAGGGGTGGATTGATCATCTACCATGGAGTCATGTTGAAGGTGGAGCTGGAGTCTGGAAGACTTCACTCAGTGCTGATTGAGGGGCTACGGCGTAAGTCGACAGAGAGTCGAAACTTATTCAGCGGGAAAAAGCGAGTGACATGCAGTTCGGAGTGGAGCCCAGTGGTCTGATGGAAGCTTGAAACTCGTCATCGTTCGGTGATGATTGGTGGTACTCTGTAGTGGGGGTTGAGTGGTGTGGGTTCGCGGCCCTTGAGACTCGACCGGGACAGCAGACGCTTGACGCGGTAATAGCGGCGAGGCGTGTGGTATGCACGTGACATGGAGACAGGCCAGGCTTTGGTGGTCATACATGTGGTGAGACAACTGCGAATTTGACTCGGGATGACTAAAAGCAATGGTGAAATTCTTTCAAGTTTCAGAAAGGCGGTCAAGAAAGGAGCGCTGATGTTGAGTTCAGGTAACTCTTATGTGTGACATCCAATATGTGAGTTGTTCATTTTCACACAGGTCAGTGATCAGTGTGTGATGGCATTGGACTGATACTCTGGAAGTTGGGAGCGCAAACTAGAGTAATGTGGAACTTAACTTCGCTCGAGTGTTGACTGTGGTCAAGAAAAAGAAGGGACCACAAGTTGCAGGTGGAGTCATATGGAGTCTTTGGAGTAGCAGCGGTACTCATGGGATAAGCTCAAGTCCAATGTACATGGAAATTTGACGCATAGACAAATTCAAGGTGGTGGAGAATATTCGCCAAGGTGGAGTTTGTTAGAGTTGTGTCGAATATAGTGTACAAGGTAGGTTACAGTTGGACTTGTAGTAGTATTATGTTTAGATAGGATATGGAGTCGTGTTCTAGTAAGACACCTGTACCCTAGGCCTCTCATATATAGCGGGGCTAGACACATGATGTAACCTATGCCAACATAATAGCACCGGAACGCAGGGGAAGCCGGCGGCATGTGCCGGTGTCTAGGGCGACCGGGTGCGGTATTGTAGCGGTAGCATGGGGAGGAGCGCCCATAGTCAGGCCCCGGGATGTAGCCATATCGGTGAACCTCGTTAACAAATCTCGATGTCGTGCTCGTGTGATTGCTTGGTCCTCGTTATGATCGACGGTATTGCCTCGAATTTATTCTAACATCAGTGATCCTCCTTGATTAATACAATCTTTTCATTTGCAAAAAAATGATATTATGGCAGTCCCAATGGCTAATGCCTTTTAGTAGATGGGCTCTAGCTAGCTCATTATTTTTTATCTATAACTTATTTTTCATGTGGCTACAATACCAAAAATAATTGTGCATACACTATAGATTTATACTATTTACATGTGAAATTTCACAATAATATATTTTAATACATGGCATGCACAACAAGACAAATATGTATTTTAAAATCAAAAGTTCATTTCTGAGCCTGAGCTCAGCTACTCTCATTATCTAGCCACTCCGTTCGCCTTGACATTCGCGACATCGAAAATATTCCAGCTTTATTTTCGCATGTATAGTTGTAAACCTGAGACGGAACAACACATTTGTTTACTGAAGATGTGCAAAGTAAATTTCATTCAGTTACATATCTTCTTATAGTAATAAATTGATTCATGCATGGTTGGTTTACTTGGTTAAGTTCCACAAGATGGAATTTGACATAAATAGATTGGAAGTTTCTCGCAAAAAAGATGGAATTTGACATGTGGGCACGATGTTGCTCGTATGGAATAGTTCATGCCTGGCCTCCACAACGAATTAATGCACAAATACATGTTATTAGCAAATTCCATTGTTCACCATGTCATGCCGAGAAGAAACAGATGGCGATGGGCATATCCTTGTTATCGATTCTCTCTTCATAGTTGTGTTGGGTTCACTGATCAATGCAAAGACATGAGATGAAGATATTAAGGGTAGTGTGAATGCATTAGAGAGAAAAACGTAAGTCCTCACACATTTTGGGGATCGGTCTTATGATACGAAAATCCCTGAAATCCGTATCATTTTGATGGCTAGTATTAGCAGTGATTTTCACGGATATGTAGTGTTGTTGAGGCCCGAAGGGGTCTATTCAGGAATATAATATAGGTGTTGCATGCTATATAACATGCAAAGGAAAATGTTGATGACATCTAACTCAATGCGAGATTTCTGCTCTGCCGGAACTAAGACAATATGTTCTCAAATATTACTCTCCCCAAATATTACTCTCCCCATGCCCGGGTCTAGACAATGCTTTTCTAGGCTTTATATACAAAGAAATAAATAATTCCATTCAATTATATATATTATTGTACCAAATTGGTTCATGCATGGTTCGTTTGCTTGTTAGTACGTTCAGACAATAAGGCCCCAAGGGGCCTGTTATCAGTGAAGAAGAGAGATTTGAGGGATACAGTTGGAGAAGGAGCTTGTTGTGATGGTTTTTTCTTCTTCGTGGAAATGGCTGCCCTTGCACTAAGAAGGAATAATATTACAGGAGAGCTGTAAAAGAGGGTGTGTACTGGGACGCTTGTTATGATCATGCACCCAGTGCTACTGCAGGGCCACTAGTGCAGAACCGGGCAATAGCACCGGTTCGTAAGACCCTTTAGTGCCGGTTCCATAACCGACATTAAAGTGTGGGCACTAAAGGCCCCTCCCCCTTTAGTACCGGTTCAGCACGAACCGGTGCTAAAGAGAAACCACGTGGCACGAGCCAGCTCCAGGGGCCTGGAACCCTTTAGTACCGGTTGGCAAGACCAACCGGTACTATAAGGTTTGGGGGTTTTTAGTTTTATGATTTCTTTTTCATTTAATTTTGTGTTTCCATTTTAATTCTTCTTCGTTTGCTGGTATTTTACGATACTACACATTGTACACGTTATGCATATATATATAGTAGAACCAATCATGCATATATATATTATCAATGTCTCACAAACCATCATATTAATTAATTCACACATACATACATGTATAGCTATATACAATTTCTCCTACATATGCATGTTGCCTTCGAAGCCAGTGGCATTAGCCTAATTGGTGCCTTCGGAGCACGATGACAATTGGAAGTGGTTTTCATGGGGGCGGTAGCGGGTAATAGTATTCTCCCTTCGGATTTATGACCTGGTCAAGCAAAAATCCCGCTATTTCCTCTTGAAGTGCTTCTACGCGCTCCGTTTCTAGGAGCTTCTCCCGCACCTCTCTAAACTGTTAAGAAGGAGGTCAATATGCATGTGTATTAGTTGTGTGACTAGATATCGATAATGATGTAAAAATTGTGAATAGTGTTTTGACAAGCGTACCCATTCCTGTCTTTGAGATCTGCTCCTTTCGGACGCCATCATGCGAATGTTCTCGCAAACGCAGAACGCACACAGATCAGTCTCCTGCGTCGGCTTCAGGGCCTTTACGAGAATGGAATTTGATCAGATAATAATTAATCAAGCATGATAATTAAAGAGATGGCAGCTAGCTAGCTAGCTAGTACTACTTAATTACTTACCTTGGGTCTTCCCCATTTAAGCTTTTCTTTCCATTCGCCTTCCGTGACGCTGATGAACCTTGCCCAAGCCCTGCCCTCCGACAAAGAAAATGAATAAAGGGGTTATTAAATAGTTCATATCATGAAATGACGAACTAAATAGGCCGAGATATATAGTTAATAATGATTGAAATTACCTGTTGACTATCCCAAACAAGATGTTATAGTCAGTTTTTTCTTTGAGTAGTGAGTCCAGTATTTTAACTATTCCGGCGTCAACTTTAATGATACACACGACCTAGTGAAATCTGCATGCACACATGTTTGCATGTCTTAATTAAGCAGGCATATGTAAGCAAAAACATGTAGCTCGCTAGTAGGCAAAAACAGAGAATTTGTAGTACAAGACAGTGTGACTCACTGGAAGTTGTAAGGAAGTAGTATATCTTCATTGTATTTGAGGCGCTTCAAGAACTCTAGCATGCTGTCCTCTACGGCCTTTTGATGACGTGGATTTATTTTCCATGTGTATTCATTAACGGTGTTTGGGTCAATGAACCCAATGCCAAAGCGTCCACCTTTTCTCATTTCATACATCTTCATCCTGCATATAATACCACAGAAAAGAATATAGTGAGGATAATTACAGGTAATGATTGATCAAAAGGATCACTACAACTAGCTTGAGACTTAAATTACAGAAAGAAATCACTTACAGACAATAGCAACTGACGATAGATTTGTCGAGTGCGTCTTGATTGTATAACTGAAACAGTTCAGAATACTCTATGGACACAGCTTTCTCATGGAAGTAATGCTCCTCCTTGACATTCACCATGAGGGACAATCGATCGGAAATCTTGGTAATGTTCATGTACCATTGATGCAATTCATACATTCTCGTTGGGAGGTTCTTGACCTTGTCTGGCTCGACCAAAGGTTGGCCCCGGACATATTTCCGTTTTATTTCATCCTCTCTAAGCACAGGCATGGGCTCGATCTCGAGGAGTTGTCCAACAGTGATTTTGAGAACTTCAGCCTGCATTGTATGGTCCTCCGTTATTACCACATTGCCCACCTCAGGAACGTAAACTGTTTGCCCACAATAATATTGGGCGCGCGTACTGTCACGTGTTGTTAGCACAACAAGCGAGGGGATCGATTGCGCCGCCTGTTCTCCCAGCTGGGGAATGGTTTTTCCGCATTTTTTGACAGCTGCTTCTTGTTTGCTCGATCTTGAGCTCGCCTCCTCACGTAGACGTGCTCGATTTAACTTCCTGATGTGGCTCTCATAGTCTGTGTCAACAGGCTTGGGAGCTGGTGGTTGAGCCATACGAATGAAGTGGTAAATCATTTACTCAGGCACTTTCTCCCTTGGCGACGGTGGCGGTTTCGGTGCAAAATGGGCTTCCACCTCGGACTTCGATATGGCTGCGATTTCCTTCTCGGACCTGTCATAAGCCCTCTGCGGAAGAGGCGTGAGGCTTGGACCATATTTATATCGCTTGCCTCCGCCTGTACTTCCTGTACTACCTCGACTCGTACCGCTACGCACCATAGCTGCGGGGTGCCTCTTCTGCGATTGCTGAGGCGGCGGAGACGGCTGACGGGGCTGAGTTGGACGAGGAGGAGTGGCCGCCTGAAGCTGTGCCGGACTTGAAGGAGGAGTTGCCTGAGGTTGTGCCGGACTTGGAGGAGGAGTGGACGTCTGACGCTGTGGCGGACTTGGAGGAGGAGGAGTGGCCTGACACTTTGTCGGACTTGGAGGAGGAGTGGCCTGACACTTTGCCGGACTTGGTGGACTTGCAGGAGCGGGAGACTGCTGACTCGGTGGCGGACTTCGACGAGGAGAACCTGCCGCCCTCTAACCATGTAGCGATGGACGTGCTCGTCCTCCTCCCTGACACGGCGACGTACCACCTCCGGCGGGGCCGGGTCCCTCCGCACCGAAACTGGCCCACGCGAACGCCACAAAACGAGATCAGGGTCGACGACGGGACCCGGGGCAGGGTTCCTCATCAAGCGGTGCACCCCTCCAGGCAGCTCCTCCAAGTGCCAGCCCGGCGGAGTCCAGTCCCGGACATGGGTTGGCTGGACGTCGTCGTGGACGGGTCGACGGCGAGGATGCGGGCCGGGCATCGTCGAGAACAAATACTAGCTATATGCCCGCAAAAAGTAATATTTTTTTAATGATTGGATTTTGATAACTAAAATTTCTAACATTTCTACTATTTCAAAAATCTATATACTATTTCATACTAATTAAGCATCTAACACTAAAAACAGAAAACACAACTTCTATACATCCATTAAAAAACTGAAAAACAACATTATATAAAAAAATTCCATACTAATTAAACACTAATTATATCCATTAACATGCATTCATACATATATAATAGTGAAAAAATAATAATCTAAATAATCTAAACTAATTAAACATACAAAATACGTATATACTAATATATACATGCATTAATTCATACATATGTGTGTGTGTGTGTTCATCATGCTTGTGTGTGTGTATGGGCTCGGGGAGGGGCGGCGCCCATGGTGGCCGCCGGGGGCGAGGGAGAGGGGTTAGAGGGGGAGAGCTCATAGCGGG
>NC_041381.1:43411573-43465069 GCF_002162155.2 Triticum dicoccoides | reverse complement strand
GGCGACGGAGACGAGGGCGGCGACGGGGACGGGGGCGGCGACAGTGACGAAGACGACGGAAACAGAGGAAGAAACAGAGGGGGAATGAAATTTTCGAAGTGTTGTATATATAGAAGGCACCTTTAGTACCGGTTGGAGCCACCAACTGGTACTAAAGCCAGTTTTGGCCAGCCCAAGCGGCGGGAAGCGACCCCCTTTAGTACCGGGTGGTGGCACAATCCGGTACTAAAGGCCCCCCCTTTAGTACCGGTTGGTGGCTCCAACCGGTACTAAAGGCCTCGCACTGCCACCCCAAAGTTTAGTCCCACCTCGCCGGGCGAAGGGCAGCCGCACTAGTTTATAAACCCAGCCGTGGCTACCACTTCGAACTCCTCTGTATAGCAGGCTTGTGGGCCTAAACTCTGCGCGCTGCCCTGTGAGTCTGCTAGGCCTTTAAGGCCTCTAATTACACACCTGTGGCCTATCAGGCCCACAGGTCAGCGCCCCAATTTTTTTATAGTTTTTTTCTTTTCTGCTTTATTTTCTTTTATTTATTTTTGCGTACTTTTTTGTATAGTTTTTTCTTTTCTGTTATATTTATTTTCTACTATTTATTTGTGAGTAGTTTTTCATCTAGTTTGCCAAAATTCAACATTTTCAGAGTTTATTTTGTAGTGATTTTCAATTTCACGGTCATTTTGTAAACGATTGAAAAATATCAAATATAATTTTTTTTTCTTTTCTGCTTTATTTTTTCTTCTATTTATTTCTGAGTAGTTTTTTCTTTTCTGCTATATTTATTTTTGAGTAGTTTTTTTATATATTTTTTTCTTTTCAGCTATAGTTTTTGCCATAACAGAAGAAGTCTGGAGTTATAACTTAAAAAAAAGAAATGTCGACGTGCAATTAGTTTTTGCCATAACAGAAGAAGTCTGGAGTTGTAATAAGTTATTAAAAATAAAAAAGAGGTGCAATGCTCGTTAATTTGCTTCAAGCCTTTCAGAATAGTGTAAACTGCACTGCGCATAGCTCCGTGTAGTCTACCGTATTCCTGAAGGCTTGAAGCTAAGCAACATGAGCATTGATCCTCTTCTTCATTGTCTCTGCACTCAGGGCTTATAAACCGCTCATAGTCCCTCTCACTTCGCGAGGTGGGACTAAAAAACAGCTTACGTCTGGTTCATCCATGAACCGGTACTAAAGGTGCTCGTGGGGCCCCAGCCTTACCTGACACAACCTCATTAGTACCGGTTCGTGGTACGAACCGACACTAAATGGTGATGGTGGGGCCATAGCCTGACCGGAGGCTGACACAGCCTTTTTAGGTACAAAAAAATTACAAACTTTCTGTTAGTGCCCGTAGTTTTCAAATTTGAATAGTTTAAATTTTGGAAATTAGTGTGAATTTGTTTGCACATAAAATTTCTTCGCGTTTCAAATGCCAAAACACATAACTACCCTAACTATTACAGAGATTCCCCTCTTGGTGCGAAACACAGAAGAAAGTGATGATAGCTAGTGAAGCCGATCACATCCCAGATCTTTGGGTGTGAAACTTTTTATTCGCGTGGGTCCCTTTGCGCCGTAACCATGGAAAAACTTCATCATTTAACGGGATGCTCGGGTCAATATTCACTGTGAATGGAGCAATTTCATCAAACTTTTCATAATCTTCTGACTTGTCTGTCTTGTCATCCACTCCAACGATGTTTCTCTTCCCAGAAAGAACTATGTGCCGCTTTGGCTCATCGTATGATGCATTCGCTTCCTTATCTTTTCTTTTTCTTGGCTTGGTAGACATGTCCTTCACATAGAAAACCTGTGCCACATCATTGGCTAGGACGAATGGTTCGTCTGCATACGCAAGATTGTTGAGATCCACTGTTGTCATTCCGTACTGCGGGTCTTCCGTTACCCCGCCTCGTGTCATATTGACCCATTTGCACCGAAACAAAGGGACCTTTAAACCACGTCGATAGTCAAGTTCCCATATGTCCTGTATATAACCATAATATGTTTCCTTTCCCGTCTTGGTTTCTGCATCAAAGCGGACACCACAATTTTGGTTGGTGCTCTTCTTATTTTGGGCGATCGTGTAAAATGTATTACCATTTATCTCGTACCCTTTGAAAGTCATTATATTCGAAGATGGTAACCGGGACAGCAAGTACATGTCATCTTCAATAGAGGTGTCATGCATGGTATGTGTCTGCAACCAGCTGGCGAAACTCCTGGTTTGTTCACGTGTAATCCAGTCATCAGACTGCTCCGGGTGTTTGGAGCGTAGCAAATTCTTGTGTTCATCCATATACGGAGCCACCAAGGCGGAATTCTGTAGAACTGTGTAGTGTGCTTTAGTGAGAGAATGTCCGTCCATACATATTATTTGTTCCCCTCCTAGCGTGCCTTTTCCATCCAGTCTACCCTTATGCCGCGATTCAGGAACACCAATCGGCTTAAGGTCAGGAATAAAGTCAATACAAAACTCTATGACCTCCTCATTTTGATGGCCCTTGGAGATGATTCCTTCTGGCCTAGCACGGTTATGAACATATTTCTTTAAGACTCCCATGAACCTCTCAAAGGGGAACATATTGTGTAGAAATACAGGACCCAAAACGTTAATCTCTTCGCATAGGTGAACTAGGACGTGCGTCATGATGTTGAAGAAGGATGGTGGGAACACCAACTCGAAACTGTTAAGACATTGCACCAAATCATTCTGTAACCTTGGTATGATTTCTGGATCGATTACCTTCTGAGAGATTGCATTGAGAAATGCACATAGCTTCACAATGGTAATCGAACGTTTTCCGGTAGAAGCCCCCTCAATGCAACCGGAAGCAGTTGCGTCATAATCACGTGGCAGTCATGAGACTTTAGGTTCTGGAACTTTTTCTCTGCCATGTTTATTATTCCCTTTATATTCAACGAGAAGTCAGACGGTACCTTAATACTGAGCAGGCATTCAAAGAAGATTTCCTTCTCTTCTTTGGTAAGAGCGTAGCTTGCATGACCCTGATGTATGCCGTCTTCTCCGTGCATACGTTGCTGGTCCTCCCGTGCCTCAGGTGTATCTTTTGTCTTCCCATACACGCCCAAGAAGCCAAGCAGGGTCACGCAAAGATTCTTCGTCACGTGCATCACGTCGATTGCGGAGCGGACCTCTAGGTCTTTCCAATATGGCAGGTCCCAAAATATAGATTTCTTCTTTCACATGGGTGCGCGTCCGTCAGCGTCCTTTGGAACAGGTTGTCCGCCAGGACCCTTTCCAAATATCACCTTCAAATCCTTGACCATATCATGTACATCAGCACCAGTACGGTGGCGAGGCTTCGTCCGGTGATCCGCCTCACCTTTGAAATGCTTGCCTTTCTTTCTTACGGGATGCCTGCTCGGAAAAAATCGACGATGTCCCAGGTACACATTCTTCTTACAACTATTCAAATATATACTGTCGGTATCATCCAAACAGTGCGTGCATCCGCCGTATCCCTTGTTTGTCTGTCCTGAAAGGTTACTAAGAGCAGGCCAATCATTGATGGTCACGAACAGCAACGCCTTTAGGTCAAATTCTTCCCCCATGTGATCATCCCACGCACGTACACCTGTTCCATTCCACAGTTGTAGGAGTTCTTCAACTAATGGCCTTAGGTACACATCAATGTCGTTGCCGGGTTGTTTAGGGCCTTGGATGAGCACTGGCATCATAATGAACTTCCGCTTCATGCACAACCAAGGAGGAAGGTTATACAAACATAGAGTCACAGGCCAGGTGCTATGGTTGCTGCTCTGCTCCCCAAAAGGATTAATGCCATCTGCACTTAGACCAAACCATACGCTCCTTGCGTCATCTGCAAACTCCTTCCCGTACTTTCTTTCGATTTTTCTCCACTTCGACCCGTCAGCTGGTACTCTCAACTTTCCGTCTTTCTTACGGTCTTCTCTGTGCCATCGCATCGCCTTGGCATGCTCTTTGTTTTGGAACAAACGTTTCAACCGTGGTATTATAGGAGAATACCACATCACCTTGGCAGGAATCTTCTTCCTGGGGCGCTCGCCCTCGACATCACCATGCTCATCGCGGCTAATCTTATAGCGCCATGCACCACATACCGGGCAAGCGTTCAAATCCTCGTACTCACCGCGGTAGAGGATACAATCATTAGGGCATGCATGTATATTCTGCACCTCTAACCCTAGAGGGCAGACAACCTTTTTTGCTTCGTACGTACTCTCGGGCAATTCGTTGTCCTTTGGAAGCATATCCTTTATCATTACCAGCAACTTTCCAAATCCCTTGTCAGATACACCATTCTCTGCCTTCCATTACAGCAATTCCAGTGTGGTGCCCATCTTTTTCTTGTCACCTACGCAATTCGGGTACAACAATTTTATGTGATCCTCTAACATGCGCTGCAACTTCTTCTTCTCCAAATCACTTGCGCAGTTTCTCTTTGCATCGGCAATGGCCCGACCTAGATCATCAATGGGCTCATCTGATGCCTCTTCTTCAGCTTCTTCCCGCATTGCCGGCTCAGCTTCTTCCCGCATTACCGGCTCAGCTTCTTCCCCCATTATTGTATCATCGTATTCAGGGAACCCATGGCCAGGATAGCTGTCGTCATCCTCTTCTTCTTCATTGTCTTCCATCATAACCCCTCTTTCTCCGTGCTTGGTCCAAACATTATAGTGGGGCATGAAACCGGACTCAAACAGGTGGACATGAATGGTTCTTGACGTAGAGTAATTGCGACCATTCTTACAGCCAGCACATGGACAAGGCATAAAACCATCCGCCCGCTTGTTTGCCTCAGCCGCAAGCAGAAAAGTATGCACGCCCTCAACGAACTGGGGAGAGCATCGGTCATCGTACATCCATTGCTGGCTCATCTTCATTACACAGCACCGAATAGACCAAATTAATACAAGTTCATACATAAAGTTCATACAACACTTAAATGCAACAAAAAAATAACTCTCTAGCTAAAGCATTTAAATGCAACAACAAATGCGATCAAGTTCGCAACTAAGGTAACAATTGATCCAACAGCATAATGATACCAAGCCTCACTATCGATGGCATATTTTCTAATCTTTCTAATCTTCAAGCGCATTTTCTCCATCTTGATCTTGTGATCATCGACGACATCGGCAACATGCAACTCCAATTCCATCTTCTCCCCCTCAATTCATTTCCGGTTCACATACCTCCTAGATAGAAATATCTATGTCAACTTGATGGGCATAATTTGTCATAAACACGAAATGCAACAAATAGTTTCGAAAGAGAATATACCACATCAGAATCATAACAAGGACGAGGGCCGACGGGGACGGATATCAAAACCATGGCACTACGTATAACAAACAACGTACGTGTAAGATAATTATTATACGAGTAACTATATATCCAAATCACACAAACATTAATTTTTTATATAAAATTTCATGAACAAGAGGCTCACCACAAGGTGGTGCCGGCGACGGGACGGTGCGGGCGATCGATGGTGGTTACGACGGAGATTTAGAAGGCACTAAGTAAATCACACCTACATATGCAAACTAAGTGTTATTTTGACCTCAAATTGCATATAAATCAAATACTACCACATATAATTCCTCCCAAATTACTAAAACCCACAATCAATCACTATATAAACCAATGCAAGAGCTAATCTAGCAATGAGAGATGAAAGGACAAAGTTGCTAACCTTGGTGATCATTTGAATGGATGAGGGCCAGCAAATCTTGACAAATTTGGGGCAAATTTTGTGATGAACTCGAGAGGAAGAAGGGAAGAACAGAGGAGAGGGAGAGGGGAAAGGGGGAAGAACAGAGTGCGGGTGGACGAAGGATTTATATAGGACGACCTTTAGTACCGGTTCATGCCACGAACCGGTACTAAAGGTGCTGGAAGGGCCCCATTCTGACAACATCCTGCCACCACTCTCATTAGTACCAGTTCGTGGCACGAACCGGTGCTAAAGGTTTGCCACGAACCGGTACTAAAGAGCTCCTCCCGGCTAGCCGTTGAAACCGGCACTAATGGACACATTAGTGCCGGTTCTGTTACAAACCGGGACTAATGTGTCTCACATTTGACCCTTTTTCTACTAGTGGGCCTATGGCATCCACTAGTTCAACACCTGCTAGTCGAAGTAACGGCCGTCTAGCGGAAACCTTGAACGAGCACTCACGAAGTATGCAAGAGCGTGTCTACTTTCTGATTTCTCCCATTCCCATCTGTACTCTCTCTCTCTCTCTCTCTCTCTCATTGTGCAACTCTGCCAGAAATAACGCTAGCTATTTGGATGTGTGAGTTACCACAGGGAACAATATATACACGTACAGTTATGGTCATTAAATTATGTGCATTGGGAGATTTTAATTGAGAGATTTTTTTAGGGAAGATATTAAATGTGATTTGATCCCCCCATGTGTTTGGATGTATATTTGGTTCATGCATGGTTGGTCGTTTGTATCGTTTAGACAATAAGTTCCATATAATGAGATTTGACATGCATGCATGATACTTGTTGTATTGAAATGTTCATGCATAAGCTCCAGAACAAATTAGTACTGTACAAATAGATGTAATTCCCAAAAAGAGCAAATTCCTTTGTTGACCACATTGTTTTTCGATAAATATTGGATTTTATTGACTCAAAATGAAGCATCAAGAGAATACAAATACAATGAGCTGAGAAGAAACAGATGACGACGGGCATCTCCTCATTATCGCCTCTCTCTTAATAGTTGTGATGGGTTCAAGTGATCAGTGTGAAGGCATGATTTCAAGATAGAGTTTGTCCGAGCCTCCCATGGCTAGGCCAAACTAAGTTTAGATGGATCTTGGCGCGAGGAGGATGGAACAGGAGGACCGGGGATGATTCTCAGAGATAACAGCGGCAAGGTCATCTTTGCATCATGTCATTTCTTGACATCATGCTCAAGTGCACTTGAAGCCGAGATGCATGCATGCATGGAAGAGATTGACCTTGCATTAGAGTGGAGTAACTTGTTGTTCATCATAAAGAGTGATAGCCTCGTTATAGCAAACATGCTGAAGGAAGAAGAGGAAAACAGATCATCCGTTGCAGCACAAGTAGGTGAGGCAAACGGCTTCTAGCGCTGGGGCGCGTGAGCATGTGATCTCTCATGTACTTAGAAGTGAAAACGTTGTTAGCCACACCCTAGCCCAAATGGGACGTTCTACACCTAAAAAGGCAGTTTCGCTGCGCCATGGACTAGTTGAGATTGGCACACTTTGCTAACTAGATTGTAGTAATCCTCCTTGATTAATACAATCTTTTCATTCACAAAAAAAATATATTATGGCACTCCCAATGACTAAGGGGGTGTTTGTTTTCAGGGACTTTTTGGTATAGGGACTAGAAAAAGTCCCTCTTAGAGACTTTTTAATCAAACAGGAGGGACTACTAGAGACTAAAAGTTGCTTTTTGGAATTAAATAAAGAAGACTCTCAAGGAGAGTCTTTTTTGGGAATTTTTGGAACTTTTCCAACAATGCCCCTCCCCGCACCCATTGCCCCACCGCCCCATGGTGTTGTTTGGATGTTATTTTTTGTATACTAGGGGGTAACATGGTCATTTAAGAACCTCTAGGGAGGGACTAGGGACTTTTTAGTCCCTGAAAACAAACAGGGAGGGACTTTTTTGGGCTAGGGACTTTTTAGTTGGGACTGGAAAAAGTCCTACGACTTATGAACCAAACAGGGCCTAATGCCTTTTATTGGATGGGCTCCAGGTAGCCCATAATTGTTCTCTCAATAACTTACTTTTCATGTGGCTAACAATACCAAAAATAATTGTGCATACACTATAGATTTATGCTTATTTTTCATTGGGTTTGGTAGATCAAAGTTTTGCATACCAATATAGCTGAGTTGTATAAATTTTTAGGCAACTCATGTTATGCACAAGTGTAATTTCTGTTTTCTAACCTTTTGTTTTAAGTTATTAAACCGACTTACAAATACTCTTTTTTGACTAAAACTATATGCGCTAACAAATTTTCTAGCCTACTTTTAGCGTAATATTACTTAGTTATAATCAAGTTGATGAAGATAGGCAATCTTGGTCATTTCCGTGCACATCTATTTCAATGGTGGCCAATACCTATCCAACCAATTTTTGGGGCATGACCAGAACTTTTGTGTTTGTTTGGAGAGTTGCAAATACTTTGGCTTCCTAGTGCCTCTATGGCAAGTCTATTTCATTTTGCTTGCCAATATTGGCAAAATCTTGGACAAAAAGCTTTACCAAAATTGTGGCTAACCAATGTAGGGCAGACTTGGGCTAAGTACAATTTCTTGACGAGGTATTTGCCGAATATAGTAGAATGGGTTTACACATGAGAAGGTTAAGGTCAAAGGTGGAAAGGGCTATAGCCTTGGGGCACTTTTATGTGGTGCTTATTGGGAGCACTGGCAATGCACAACTCACTTGGGGCAACCATGCCGTTGGTAGCTCACTGTGCTACAAAAAATGGGTTGCAATCTTTGTTACCAACTATATAATATATATTTTTCCTAGTTCATTAAAAAAATGTTATAATCAAATTAATAAGAAAGTGAGTAAATTTTTTGTTTGGCTCAAAAATGCACCAAAAACATTTCATGATTTGTTTTACCAAAATTACGTAGTTTTAATTATAAAACTGTTTGTATTTTATAACAAAGTTCATTTAACTATAAAAATCACAAGTTCTTAAAAATGTTCATGTAACTATAAGAAGTGTTCACACATATATAAAAATGTTCATGTAATTAAAAAACTGTCCAAACAATAAAATAATATTCATTTAATCTCAAAATCTGTTCACACATTTTATATATTCATGTAACTAAAAATTGGCCACATATGTTATAATATATTCTATTAATGTCTATAAATGTTCATGCTGTTAAAAAATGACCTTTTATTTTTAGAAGTGTTCACGCTTTTCAAAAAATGTTAGTGTTATTTTAACCATTTTCACATTTTATTTAATTCCCATATGATGTTAAAAAGCACACACTTATATTAAAAAACCTTTGTGTGTTTATAGAAAAATAATTATCTCTTTAAAGATGGAAGTGGATAATCAATGGGAAAATAAAACTGAAATAAAACTAGCAGAAAGAAAAAAAACAAAAGAAAAACTAATTAAAACCAGACAAAAAGTTCCCCAAAAATTTGATGAAAAATCAAGAAACCATTGTCAGAAAATTATATTTAAAAACTGGCAGTCAACTGGGCATAACCCGGTACACCCACTCCCTCCCCCACCCACCGTGTAGGTGATTAGATTGCTACATGTACCGCGCTATAGGCGGGTGATATGTATAGCATCTAGCAATACAATGCAGATGCTATATTTTGCCTACCACGGTGCATATTATGTATCAGATGTAGCAACATAGCGAGGATGCTATATCTCGCTTATGACAAGTTACAACGTATGCTCACCAACAGGCGTTTCGATCTGGGCGCCCTAATCTATCTATTTTTCTTTCCCGTGTGATTGATCACTCCAAGCGCGGACTGCAAGTTTGCTGGTTTCTTTCTTGTTTACTTTTTTACCTGTATTTGCTAGTTTTCTGTTGTGCTTTCTTTTCTTTTCCTAATAAATGAACTATTTTATTTGTATTATTTTTTATATTTATATAAATATAGATTATTTCCATGTTTTGCTCAGTTTTCAAAAAATGTTCACCATGTGTTTCAAAAGCATTCACCATTTTTGAGAAAATATTCATTGCATATTACAAAGGGTGTTTGGTGTGTATTGAAAAATTATCATCCTGCGTTGAAAAATGATTCATTGTGCATGTAACAAATGTTCATCACGTTTAATAAAATGTTCATTGTGTATTTTCAAAATGTTCATTGTGTATCTTTAAAAGGTTCAAAACGTTGTTAGCCACACCCTAGCTCAAATGGGAAGTTCTACACCTAAAACGACAGTTTGGCTGTGCCATGGACCAGTTGAGATTGGCACCCTTTGCCAACTAGATTTTAGTAATCCTCCTTGATTAATACAATCTTTTTCATTCCCAAAAAGGTGATATTATGGCACTCCCAATGGCTAATGCCTTTTATTGGATGGGCTCCAGGTAGCCCATATTTTTTTTCTCAATAACTTATTTTTCATGTGGCTAACAATACCAAAAATAATTGTGCATACAGTATAGATTTTTACTATGTACATGTGAAATTTCACAATAATATTTTTTCATACTTGACATGCACTAAAAGACAGATATGTATTTTAAAATCAAAAGTTCGTTTCTGAGCCTGAGCTCAGCTACTCCTGTCATCTAGCCACTCCGTTCGCCTTCAGATTCGTGACATCCCAAATATTCCAGCTTTATTTTTGCATGTACAGTTGTAAACCTGAAACGGAGCAACACATTTATTTACTGAAGATGTGCAAAGTGAATTTCATTCAGTAACATATCTTCTTATAGTAAATTTATTCATGCATGGTTGGTTTACTTGGTTAAGTTCGACAAGATGGAATTTGACATGTGGGCACGATGTTGCTCATATGGAATTGTTCATGCCTGGCCTCCACAACGAATTACCGCATTTTTTTTAGCTAAACCACAATGAATTTGAAATTATAAGTGTTGGCATCTACAACTATTGAAA
Organism: Triticum dicoccoides; assembly: GCF_002162155.2. Classification (NCBI taxonomy): domain Eukaryota; kingdom Viridiplantae; phylum Streptophyta; class Magnoliopsida; order Poales; family Poaceae; genus Triticum; species Triticum dicoccoides. The sequence continues at coordinate 43,454,432 of NC_041381.1, read as the reverse complement.
TTCAAACCCACAAGTAGATGGATATGGGAGTGTTATCAGTTGCACACATGTACTGGTTAAGTTGCACAGATACCACCCAGAGTTGGTTCATTTTTTCCTAGGCTTCTTTTTTGCATCAAGTGCGGGTTTTGCAGGTTATGGGGGATGTAGATTTGTGCACATAATTCTCAGCTACAATGTCACATATACTACTTTGTGGAAAGATCAACGGAAAAAGACAGACCAGATTCTTATCTAGTTGGTAGTTATGTTTTCATAGTACCTACAACATACATTTTTTTGTCACATGAACATCTGTTCTTCTGCATTATGTCTGAAATAAGACTCTCTATATCAGTAATTGCCTTTGGCTCCTAGGTGCATATGCACCCATTGTCGAAATACACATTTTGAAAAGTTGAAAAATTCGGAACAAAAATCCCGCGTGTATATCCGGACATTTTATGTGTGTGCACAAGGTTTTTCTTTATCTAGCGACTTTTTTTGTGGCTTGTGTAAAAAAGACAATTTCTGATGCTTCATTCTAACTATTCACGAGGCATTTCTTTATCTTTTTTGCACAAGCCACAAAAAACGTCGTTTTTCACCGAAACCTTGTGAATGCACATAAAATGTCTGAATATACACGTTTGATTTTTGTTCCGAATTTTTCAACTTTTTGAAATGTGTATTTCAAAAATGGGTGCATATGCACCTAGGAGCCAAAACGCCGCTCATATGCTCTCTCTTATATATTTGCACATTTTCTGTGTTTTGTTGCACATAGTGCTACCAATGTTGGCTTGTGCCATGATGCAGTTGCATGAAAATCAATTAAAATTGCACAGGTAGAATATCTCTCCATTTTTTATCTCTGTTTATGCTCTTTTCAACTATGGAGAAGCTTGGTGAGGGGGGGAGGGAAGTTAATGAGGGGGGGGGGGTTCTGAACATGAAAAGCATCTAGACAACCAAACAGCTCCTAGAAGAATTGAGTGATGTTTTCATATTATTGAGCTATTCCACAAGACAAGGAGTATCTATATCAAAAGACGGCCATACTATTTTTTTGCCCCTTTTAGGTCACCAATCAGGAACAATTTCCTCATGAATGTTATCGACCTATGTAAAGAAATGAACATTGAGATTACTAGCAGTCTCGAGATGAGAGTGAGACTAAGAAGCACATCACCAGCTTCAGCAACATGTCGACCAACCTACCATGAATATGCAATGAAGGAACTCAATCCATCATCGTGCTATTGGATAGACCAAAGAAATGAGAATCCTAGAACGCCCAAGGGTTTGAAGAAACTATGTTGCACACTATTTGAAAGTCCAACTAATCCCCAGATGGTTTTGATAATTCATAACAACATATAGCTCATTTAACCAATATCAATTCAAGTTAAATATTTCATAAAGTTGAATGATTGGCATGGCATGGACTAGAGTTGTGGACCCTCAAAATGCTAAGGACAAAGATTGGTAAAAGCTCAAGACTCTTCATTTTTATTTTAGTGATCAGATCACAATGAGTCCATAGGAAAGCCAATAGTATTAAAAGGGGATGAGGTGTTGCTTAATGGTCTACTTGCTCAAGTGCTTAGTGATATTGCTCCAAAAACCCTTAGCCACTTTGTCATTTCCACATTTGTCCAAAATCCAAAGTCAAACTCGGCCCCACCGATTTGATCTATCCGGCGCCACCGAGTTCAGTTGACATAGCCACTGCCAGAAACCCTAAAAAATTTGGTCTCACCAATATGGATCTTGGTTTCACCGAGATGGCCTTGCAAACTCTCTATTGCATGCTGTAATTATTTCGGTCTCACCAAAATGTGCAATCGGTCCCACCGAGTTTGCTTGACATTTTTTCTGTTGACTCATTTCCTCACTTCGGTCTAACTGAGTTGATGCAATCGGTGCCACCGAGTTGATGTTTTCCCTAAGCCCTAGCACATCGATCTCACCGAGTTGATCATGTCGGTCCCACCGAGATTTCTAACGTTCACATTTTGAACTAAATCGGTCTCACCGAGTTCTTTTATTCGGTCTGGCCGAGTTGGGTCAAATGTGTGTAACGATTGGATTTTGCGTGGAGGCTATATATACCCCTCCACTTCCATCTCCATTAGAGAGAGAGCCATCAGAATGTGCCTACACTTTCACTATTCATTTTCTGAGAGAGAACCACCTACTCATATGTTGAATTTTGTGTGAAGGCTATATATATCTGTTCTCACTTTTAACACTTGCCTTGTTCTTAACACGTGGGTTGCCATTTTTCAACCAATAGGACTAGTTAGTGCTGTGTTATTGCCTGAAATCCACATTACCACTTTGTTCTTTGCAACCTGAACTTGAAAACATCCTTTACAGACGTAAAGATCTTCGGCAATGAGGTACACAGTTGAAGGAGACGGTATGCCATAACATTTGAAGCAATTAGTTAGGGAAGGAGATCATATCGTGCCACCTGATAAGATCTGATGAATCTTTGTAGATTGGTGACCTGGAGCATGAACTAGAGGAAACAAGAAGGAAGTGCTCTCAGCTCGCAGCTGAGCTGCAGTTGCGGAGGAGCCAGCAACAACATTACATGTGAAGGTTATTTTTACTACTTCTGACAGGTATTATAGGAGTATTTTATTGACGCACTGGACAATTCAAAATATACCTGTGTAGTTATTTAATCACACAGTTATCTGCACACTAAATGGCAACGTTACATGTGAAAGCTTAAACAGCTATTAGTTGAATAGCCACCCTTGATCTCATCTTGGTTAAGTCAAGCCCTTAATTCTAGTTGTCAACCCTCGTGGCTGGTATCCTGATAAACTGGAATGTACATCTAAAAATGACCAGTAATGCCTAAGGATAGGTTAATTGCTTCATGATTATTGTGATTTATTTGGTCTGTACTCTTTCATGCATTGTTTGAATTTTTCTGTTGCGGACAGATAGTTTGTACAAGTACGCTAAAGTATTTCTCCTATTAGTACTCCTTGTCTTGGGTGTCAAAATATGTTAAGAGTTTCTATGTTAGGGATCTGGGTCCAGCTGTCATCGGTACTTCCGTCTTGTGGCCGGCCATTGTTTTGCTTGATGGCTTAACCTAGCGTCTCCTCCACCAAAAAGAGAAAAAGAAAAACAGATACATTGTCTTTGTTGTTCGTCTAGGTTTCCGCCCCTTGTTGCCCGGTGAGGCAGTGACTTTCAATGGTGCTAACTACTTCGGCTTCGTTGCCCACATGCTGGTCTTCTACCATGTATTTGGATAATTATGTTGTTTTGGCTTGGGTGCAGTTATTTTTTCATAGAGACCCTGACATTGGTTTTCATTGTCAGGGCCTAAACTATGGGAGCCAAACTCCTGGAAATATGTGGTTTCATCAAAGCACAAATACTGAACAGCGATACGGATAGTATGTACGTTTCCGGAACCAATTTTTGCATCTTGATTTCTGTTGGTTTGTTAGGGTAAAAGATTGAAATTTTCGTATGTTCGTCTTATTTGAGCTTGTGAATGTGTTGATTCCTTGCAGGGTTGCTCATACGTATACAAATGATCAATGCAATCGGTATAGTTGCCCTCTTCAAGGGAGATCTTCAGTGTGAAGTTACTCTGTTTTCTTTTCTTTTCTGTTCTTGTGTGGTGCTGGCCGCCACTGTTAGCTATGGTGTGGTGTGGTTGCAGCACGTACAGTTCACTGTAATATACACTATGTGTTACTATTTCACATCTTTTTACATATCCTGTAGAGTAGAAGACTATTGGGTGATAACTACTAGTGGAACATTGTCTGTGTGTGTGTGTGTGTGTGTGTGTGTGTGTGTTGGTTATCGAAAATCGAAGTAGAACGAGATGAGATGCAATATGGGCTGAAATCTAAATTCAAAGCTATATCATGTGTAAGTGACAAGTGGCACAACACCAGAGGAGGTGGGAAGTCACATTTGCAAAGAGTAACCCTTAGCTAGTGATTTTGAACAATTAATCATGAGCATGTATGCTACCGGCTGGCCGGTGCACCATAAACGGAAGGCAACTCGGTGAACGACTCCAGTGGTAGGGTTGACGCTTAACTAGTGAAGGCAACTCGGTGAACAACTCGGTGAACTAGGGTGGATACCTTCTACACCCGCCGGCCGGTGCATGCAAGTCAAGTCAAGAAATATGTCTTCTTGATCCATTCCTGTCTGTTACAGGGTTGACGCAAGTAGATGAGTGCTAGTATAATTTCCTATTGTACTTTTGGTCATGTGTTCTTGATCTGTCTAATTAGGCAACCAGGGGGCACATCCCATCTGTATTCCAATGATGTGTTCTTGAGCTGTATTTTACTCTCTCTGTTCCTAAATATAAGTCTTTTTAGAGACTTCCCATGGAGTCTCTAAAAAAACTTATATTTAGAGACTCTATAGGGATTCTCTAAGAAGACTTTATATGTAGGAACGGAGGGAGTAATAATTAGGTAAGTAGTTAGGCCTAGGCAGCACACATGATCTGTATACTTGCACACCTAATCAAACCAGAGATGGCAATTAGAGCCCTAGGGTTTGTATAATGAGTGCCCTGGGGTTGTAAGATTAGTGGCTCTGGGTTTGTATAATGAGTGCCCTGGGGTTGTATAATTAGTGCCTTGGCGCTCTCTAAAAGTTTAGTTCATTCATTCCGAAAAAAAAGGAGAAGCTCTTTGGGCCAAAGCAGCCACCCGATCATTCTGGCCTCCTCGTCGTTCGCCGTCGCCCCTCCCTCCATGTGGAGAGGCCACGCCAGTGCCGCCTCTGCCTCCAACGTGCTGCGGCATTACTGGCTGTGCTACTGGGAGCTCTCTAAAGCCCGCCTCAGGTGCACTGCCGCCTCTGCCTCCGATGTGCCGCGGCACTAAGGGCGGTGCTACTCGGAGTTCTCCAAAGCCCGCCTCAGGTGCGCGATTTGCTCCCGTTTCCTTTCACATTTGATGTTTTTCATAATCAAGTAAAGAAAATATGCTCTTCAGTTCTTGTGGCTACATTCCGAAGAAATGAATTTTTTTACTTGCTCGGTGATTTGGGAATTATATGATGTAGAAATGGAATTGTAAGTGTATTGCAGACTGGGTTTGTTTGACACATGACCTCTCCTCTTCTTGTTCTTGTTTCTTGCTTCACCATCCATTTTTCTTGTGCTTTTTGGACCCATGTCCTGAAATGTTAGAGCTTGGCCAAAACTTTTGTGCGCGATGGAGATCCTAGATAGCAGATTGTGGCTGCTGCCAAATCATTACTGGCCTGGTTGGTTCACCTTGACAATGTATGCATAGTGGTCGATTAGTGGTTTAGTGTGCCCTGAAAATCTAAGATGACCTTCATAGTGGTAAAAGTGAACTAGCATTTAACTACGTCCTGTTTGTTTTTGTCAAAAGGTGTTTAGTATCATTAGTTTTTGCCATTCATCAGATTTCATAAATTGTAATGGCACTCAACTTCTTGCAATCTGTCCGCATATGGTAATATATATGAGTTTGCCATGGTCTGCGTCTTGCATCTTGGAACTCCTTGTAAATGGTGAATTATTTGTTCTCTTATTGCATTTATTTTATTTTATTTTATTTTATGTTCCCTTCTTTATGGTATCTAGTGCACTTGTTGTGGCAACATCGGGGGCTGGATATGTGCTCGGGAGTGGCAGCATTGTAGACATTGCTGGACTTTGCTACACATGCACTGGTACCATGATGGTTGCAGCATCTGCCAACACTCTCAACCAGGTATGGGCTTGTTTTTTGTGGTAGCCTTTTCCATTGGCAGGATGGTTAACCAAACCAATATTCATTGTGTTCACATTCTTCAAATCCTTGTGTTCATCGTCGCGCAATCTCATACTTCACTACAAGTTTTTGAGAAGTTATTCTGATTTTCCTACATATTTACATCTATTGGGACTTATAGATATCATTATACAACCTGGTTATCACGCTTAGAGACGATGAACATGGTGCATCGACATCCTTTTCAGGTGTTCGACGTAAAGAATGATGCTAAAATGAAAAGGACAATGCGACGGCCCCTACCATCAGGGCGTATTAGTCCTGTGCATGCTGCCATGTGGGCTACAAGTGTTGGAGCTGCAGGAACAACATTATTGGCTTGCAAGGTTCGACTCTTCGCCGTTTGCCTGTACTTTCTCTACACTTTGTTTCAATTGTGTACGGTCGCTGTAGTTGGTATTATGCTGTTATTGGAACTAAACATCGTGAAATTTTGGCAATGTCTTGCAGGCTAATTACTTAGCTGCTGGGCTTGCAGCATCCAATCTCATCCTGTATGCATTTGTATACACTCCACTGAAGCAAATACACCATGTCAATACATGGGTGGGAGCAGTTGTTGGGGCCATTCCGCCACTTCTAGGGAATGTTAGTGCTGATGACACATGTCTGGATTGTCTAGGTGCAGGTTGAAGGGGGGTATTTTATATGTCGAATATTGGAGCAAGTCCTTCCTAATTGTGAATTTTGCCACCGCCTTGCGCTTTTTTGACCAAAGCACATGCTTAAGCACAATTATGCTATTGCCTAGTGCCTAGGCCTGCCTCTTTTTTACTATGGTTTATACTCAGCTAGGCTCTTCTTAATTTAACTACACTTTTTGTAATGGACCCAACTGTATCCAACAAGGACAATTACTACTTGAATTACTCCTTTTCATACCTTTCCTATCTCTAGAATAAGCTATCCAATGCCTTCACCGGTAAGCCTATTTCCTGCTGGCTTGTGCACCCAAGGCCATATCAGACCCGTCCGAATAAAAGCAACATATATATCGTAGATACATCTGGACCTACCAGCTTAAACAAACAAATTGAAGTTATGAACTACTCTCAAATCCATGGCTGCTAACATAAAGCACCAAACTGATGATACCGCTGCCTTGGAGGCTGTTTCAGGTCATACACTGACATGTTAAGCAAGCAAATAAAAAAGGGGGTTGCTTATAGGCATCATGGGCATATATTCTGTATATTATAGCACCCCTGTTTATTTATTGAATGGAGCTGTGCAATATGTTCACATGGCATCTGGTCCTTATTTTTATCATGATACAGGTGGGCAGTAGCAGCATCAGAAGTGTCACTCAACTCTATGATTCTGCCTACTGCTTTGTACTTTTGGCAGTTATCGCATTTCATGGCCCTTGCGTACTTATGCCGTGACGACTACGTTGCTGGAGGGTAACTCAATTATTAATTCCAACTGGTTATTACCAGATCTACCTAGTGTCGTCAAAATGTTACAGGCTTTTACATTGATTGACTTGTTGATTCAGGTACCGAATGCTCTCTTTTGCTGATCCTAGTGGTAAAATAACTGCATGGGTATCACTCAGGAATTGCCTCTACATGTTGCCGTTGGGGTTACTTGCATATAAGTGTAAGTAGTAATCATGCATATTTGTTCTCTAATTTCCATTACTTGTAATAAAATTGGTCAAACTTGGGATATGTAATCATGCATATTGGGTATAACTGTAAGTACCAATAATCATATAGGTTCTCTAATAATTTCCATTTGCTTCTACTTGTAACAAATAAACTTGGTCAAACTTGAGATGTTACTCATGGAACTAACATATGGTTAATCTGTAGGGGGTCTAACATCTGGATGGTTCAGTTTTGAAGCATCACTTCTAACGACGGGCCTTACCATTGGAGCTTTATCATTTGTACTGGATCCTACTCACAAGAGTGCAAGAAGAATGTTCCATGGTAGCCTTTTGTATCTTCCTGCTTTAATGGCTGGACTTATATTGCATCGGCTGCCTAACCAATGAGACTACTGAGATCGCTGTGGTTCTTTGTGTTGCTGAGCTGCGGGACGACGAAGAAAGTGCTAGACAGAAACGGGAACATTATCGTGCTCAATCACGCCCTCCAGTTGACTATGCTTCTGTAGCCCAATTCCCCTTCTTACCTGTACCTGTGTACATATCTGCACAAGCTCATGAGTAATGAATGCCTTACTTATCATAACATTCCTTTTTTTCTGTTATCAGGAAATTCTTTTCCGCTCTTCCACAAGAATATGTCCTGCTCAAGGGAGATCCACTTTGTATTGCTAAAATAAAAATCTGAGAATGATGAACGTAATTTTTATTTGGAAAAAAACATAAAGTTGATCTGTCGCAGGGGTTTCGCGGCAATGCTCATGATTTGGAAATTTTGTTTAATGCAATCTGCACGTTGATAATGTAGGTATGGGATGCACACGTAGAAGGTTTTACCCAAGTTAGGGCCACCTGTTCTAGTGGTAACACTATTGTTGGATGTTTTTTCTCGTATGAACGATATGGTTACGGTATGTGTCTCTTGATCTTGTAAGTCTTGTCCAGATTCTATCCTGACTTCGTCTTGTGTAGAGCGGACGGAATTTGTCCAAAAGCCACATTGCCGCTACAGTCGACTGGATGGGACATGTGGGGATGCCGCGCTGCGCCTCGATTACCATGTGTGACGTGTTGATTATCTGTTGATGGCGCAATTTGCTAGCACGTGGTGGACGATTCCTGTCCAGTTTGAAAGTGGGTTTTGATTTCACATGATAGTGCAGTTGCGAGGCCAAGATGTCTATTGCAACATTTTCAGTGCAATATTCTGTAAAGACACAAAGGCGATGATTTTCTTCTAATTTGTATTTCCGGCCAAGGATGAGGGAGATTGTCTACCAATGAGACAGTGAAACCTATGGTGTACACATACAGATGTTCCGAGATGGTGTCCAAGCATATGTCAGTCATACACAAGCTCCCTCCTACGTGTTCCCAAATGCTATGGGTCATTCAGATTTAGAAGAACATACTGAAGCTTGGAGGAAGGTCGTAGAAACTCCAAGAAGCTAGCAAACTATTTTTAAGACTCTACTAGTTTACCCAGGAGAATATGAACATATATGAAAGGAATTTGTCAAAGATCTGCCATTTCAAGCTACTCTTCCTTTACCTATACCTCCCATGTCTAGTGGCTTGAAATGAATATTCCCCTTGTGAAAACAAATCTCATTCTCGAGGCCCTTGATCCCCTGGTTCACTCCTTCAGGTTGCACTTCTCCAAGAGCAGACCCCAGACTGTTGAGCAGGGTGTGCAACGTCTTGTGGCTAACTCAATTAATGGGCATGCTCCCTCACCATCCATTCTTGTTTTATTTCTCCCCTCCCACTTATATCGTGATTCAAGAAGGGGATTAGAGAAAGCAAGTAGTAGATAGGCTTGAGTCACACGAGGGAAGTAAAGATGGATCTAAAGGTGAGTGGGGATAAATTTAGTGGTAAAGGAGGAAAGTGTATATCAGATGTGGAAATTATATATCATGAGAAGGTATCTCAACTTGAACTACCATGTGAAGCGACTAGAAGAAGAAAGGAGAGAAGGATATGTAGAATTCAACGCTTCAGAAGGTGTGAAGAAGCTAATTAAACAGTAGGACCAGAGGATAAGGGGGGGGGGGGGTCATGGGGAGTGGATGGAGTTTAAATGTTGAAGAAATATATTTCACATGACCATGCATACAAACCCAGTTCCCGCACATGGACATAGTACTATTCTATCTAGTATGGTGTTCAATCCTATCTATGAGCAACGTAAAAAAAACTACAAATACTTCACCTGGCTCCTCGGTTGTATTTGGTTTTCACATCAACCACACGACTGCTCGCCGTGTTTTGCATATAGTTCGGCAAAAAAAGGTCCTTCAGATGGCTCACCTAACTTCTTGGTTGGGATTGGACTTTGTGCCAAGGGTCCATGACTATCTTCATTAGGCTTGATCATAGAATGTTATCGATGAACAGACAAAGCCCTTTCCTGCCTTCGTACAACATGAACCATTGCCCAATCTATTGCCGGGTGATCCGATCTACCTACTGGAGGGTAGGTAGACTTAATTCCAAGTTTGAATTATTAATTATTAATGGGATAAGTATATTTTTCATCCCTCAATTATTTCAAAAGTATAAAAATGGTCCCTCAACTTCAAAACCAGCAAACTTTAGTCCCTTAATTTTTAAAACCGGATAAATTTAGTGCCTAATACCACATTTGCTTGGTTTTTGCTGACGTGGAGTGTTTTTTTTAAACTCAAACTACGTGGGCCTGCTTGTCAGTGACGGAAGAAATATGTGCAAAGTGGACCTGAACTCGGGACGTCATGCTGGGTGCACATGAGCTAGCTAACGAACCAATCAGTTTTTGTGGTTAACTTTAGAGGCAAGTTTAATAGGAGTCTATTCTTTGTAGGAACGCACATTTACAGCGGATATATATCTGAACTGCAACACCTAGTAAAAAAAAGATACACACAAATCAACCTACAAGTCTTTTTTTTTGTAACGCCTAATGTAAACATACGCACAAGCAAAAAACAAGGGAAAATACACAGCATGGCATAACTATTTTTCTTCAGTTTTAATTAGGAATAAAGGAAAATGGAAATCGCTTTTAGATTAGTTGTTGGCGTGAGACATGTCTGATATCTAACGTATATATATAAAGCGATGCCTACCTGTTTTTTCATACAACGCTTCTTTGTTGCAGTGGTTAGTACGTTCATTTTGTTTTAAAAATAAGGTCTTGCTTTCGAACCTGATGTGCTGCGTGCATTTTGTTTGAAGCTATTTATTTATTTAGTCACTGACATGCAAGTCCCACGTAGTTTCAATCAAAAAACCACTCCACATCAGCAAAAAAATCAAAAGCGGTACGAGGGACTAAACTTATCCGGTTTTAAAAGTTGAGGGACTAAAGTTTCCTGGTTTTGAAATTGAGGGACCATCTCTATACTTTCGAAATAATTGAGGGACGAAAAATATACTTTTCCCATTATTAATCCAAACTGGTTATTACCAGATCTACCTACTGTAGAAGTTAGATCAAAATGTTACATGCCTTTACATTGATTGACTTGTTGATTCAGGTACCGAATGCTCTCTTTTGCTGATCCTACCGGTAAAAGAACCGCATGGGTATCACTCATAAATTGTCTCTACATGCTGCTGTTGGGGTTAATTGCATATAACTGTAAGTAGTAATCATGCATATAGGTTCTCTAATTTCCTTTACTTGTAATAAACTTGAGATGTTACTCATGGAACTAACTGATGCTTAATCTGTAGGGGGTCTAACATCTGAATGGTTTAGTTTCGAGGCATCGCTTCTAACAACGGGCCTTACCATTGGAGCCTTGTCATTTGTACTGGATCCTACTCACAAAAGTGCAAGAAGAATGTTTCATGGTTGATACGTACAAACCCGATGAACGAGTTCATGCCCGAGGATCGCCCGATCTTCCCGTCGTAGGATCGAATCGAGGAGGATAACTAGCTGCAAGCAGCCGGGATAACTAGCTTTATACCCGCCAAGGTTGGATGCAACCCGTATGTTGGGAATGGCTGACCGAAGGTACTACAACTTCAACTCGCTATCCGAACAATTGCAGAACTATAAACCGGGGCTAACCCACACAAAATGACCGTAACCATAGAGTACAAATTAGGGGGAACCAGAGGCTCCTTCTCACGAATTCGGATGAACTCACAAGAGAAAAGGTAGCAAGGATCTCTAAGATCTCTGTAGCAGTCTTGCTGCATAAGCTTGTAGCTGAATGGTTTGACAAAAAGTTTCTAAATGGATGGGTGAGATGGGGCTTTATAGCATGGACAACTCCCCTTAGCTAGGTGTGAAAAGAATTCAAAAGCAAGCATCTTTGCATGGCTTCCTTGGGGGAATAAGCGGTCAACTTTGGCAGTTGTTGAAGAGCTTCTCGGGAATTCGCGAAGCCTTGACAGCCTGGACACCTTCCACGATAATGACTAGAGATTTTGACTCACAACTCCATATGATACGAGGTTTTTTGCATTGGAAAGTAAATTTGATGAAGCTTCTGGTGATATACTTCTATGGCCCCGTCTCTCTACCAAATGGGTGTGACACAAGAAAACATCAGAGGTAAAACTGACAGCATCAACTTCATTTGAAACTTGTTTCTCCAAACGGGTTGCTTCAAGAGTTAATAGGTTGTTCGATTTCTTCCATGCAATACCTAAGTTCAACCAACAACAATGGGGATGAAATCATAGTTGTGTCATCAAGGTTATAAGATAAACTTAAGTTAGCGTTCACCTGGTCATTTATCAGTTTGACGCGACTTCTTGTGATTGGGCCCATAATTGTTGGATACTTGTCGATGGTTGTGGTACTTCCTGCTTTAATGGCTGGGCTTATATTGCACTGGCTACCTAATGAACAGAAGGAGCATCATACTAGTGAGATTGCTGGGGTTCTTTGTGGTGCTGATTTTGAGCTGTGGGACGACGAAGAAAGAGATAGGAAATGCTACACTTACAGACTGTTTTGGCATGGAAGAAGTTACAGGCTGAAGTGTAAATCTATGGTTTGTTAGTGGTGGTCCCCTCAACGGAACTCAAGGGGGAGAGATTAATAGGGATCGGACATGTTAACCCGTAACCTCTCTCCCCTGGCGAATGCCCTGTAAGCGCAGGATATTGGAAAGAGCTACACAGAAAAAGGAACACTCACGTGCTCAGTCTCGCCCTCCAGTTGCCTATGCTTTTGTAGCCCCATTCCCCTCTTACCTGTACCTATCTACATATCTCCACAAGCTCATGAGTTGTGAAACTTTTAATATCCCAACATTCCTTCGTTTTTGTCTGTTATCAGGAAATTCTTTTGAGCTCTTGAGAAGAATGTTCCGTACTCAAGGGAAATCCTTTTTGTATTGTTAAAATAAATTCTGAGAATGATGAATGCAACTTTTATTCGGAAAAAACATAAAGTTGTGCTGTTGCAGGGATTTCGTGGCAATGCTCATGATTTGGGAGTTTTGTGAACGCAATGTGCATGTGGATAATCTAGGTATGAGATGCAAGATAATCTAGGTATGATAAGCACATGTAGGAGGTTTTACCCAAGTTAGGGCTATCTGTTCTAGTGGTAAGTTGGTAACACAATATTGTTGGGTGTTTTCTCCGGTATGAACAACGTAGGAGATTCTATCTTGGCTTCGTCTTATGTAGAGGGAATACAGCAGCCACATTGCCGCTACAGTCAACTGGACGGAACACATGGGGATGCCACGCTGCGCCTCGATTACCATGTGTGACGTGTGTATTATCAGTTGATGGCGCAATTGGCTGCCACACGGTGGACAATCTCATGTCTAGTTTGAAAGTTGGTTTTGATTTCCCACAATAGTAGAGTTGCGAGGCCAAGATGGTATTGCAAAATTTTGAGTGAAGACAATGATTTTCCAACTTATATTTCCATCCAAGGATGAGGGAGATTGTCTACCAATGAGACGATGAAACCTATGGTGTGCGCATACATGTGTTCCTAGATGGTCTGTAGTCCAAGCATACGTTGGCCATAGACAAGCTCCATCGTCTGTGTTCCCAAATGTTATGGATTGTTTAGATTTAGCAGATGAACATGAAGACGATCCAGAGGAGCCCGTAGAAACTCCAAGAAGCTAGCAGACTATTTTTAAGACTCTACTAGTTGATGTAGGAGAATGTGAAGAGACATGAAAGGAATTTGTCAAAGATCTGCCATTTCAAGCTACTCTTCCCTTCCCTATGCCTCCCATGTCTAGTGGCTTGAAATGGATTCCCCTTGTGAAGAAACAAAATCTCATTTTTGATGCCCTTGATCCTCGGATTCACTCCTTCAGGTTGCACTCCTCCAAGAGCAGACCCCAGACTGTTGAGCATGGTGTGCAATGCCTTGTGGCTAGCTCAATGGGCATGCTCCCTCACCATCCGTTCTTGTTTACTTTCTCCCCTCCCACTTATATCATGATTCAAGAAGGGGAATAGAGGAGGCAAGTAGTAGATAGGCTTGAGTCACATGAGGGAAGTAGATATGGATCTAATGGTGAGTGGGGATAAATTTAGTGCTAGAGGAGAGTATATATCACAGGAAAATGTGGCTGCATGCATCATTATGATGCAGTGGCCGGGGGTACGCCTCTATTTCCAAAAAAATTATCACAGGAAAATGTGGCAAGTATATATCACGAGAAAATGTCGCAACTTGAACTACCATGTGAATCAATTGGAAGAATAAAGGAGAGAAGGATTGGTAGAATGCAACACTTTAGAAGGTGTGAAGAACCTATAAATAGGCAGGACTGGATGGTAAGGATTAAGGGGGTCATGAGGAGTAGATTTGAGTTAAAATATTGAAGCAGTATATTTCACATGACCATGTATATAAGCCCAATTCTCACACATGGGCATAGTACTCTTCTATCTAGTTTGATATTATATTTCATAAACACTCAACCAACATCAATAAACCTGATGGACAGTGGCGGAGCTAGGAAAAAGGTTCAGGAGGGGCTAAAGGCAAATCATTAAAATCTGAGGGGGCCAACAACTATTTTTCTCTGAATCTATGCCTCCTCAGAAAAAATTTCTTCATAAATATTTCAAAGTTGGGGGGGGGGGGTGTTTCCCCCCCAGCCATCAACATAGCTCCGCCATTGCTGATGGATCCATTTATCTATTTTATTTTATTTTGTTGTGTTCAATGGTGCCATTACTTCACCACAGATTTCTCCATTAGTTGTGCTCCCTTACTTTTGTTCATTGTTCATCAACCATCACATTATTTGGTATCCATATGGATCGATGGTAGCCACTGTATGACTAGCCACGGGTGGGTCTTTCTTCAGTAGAGGTAGTGTCATTGTTCATAAGCTCATTTGTTGTAAGAACTTATGAGTCTTGTACCAAACTGTATGAATGGGACTGGAAATGGATGAAGCTCTGATGTTACTCTCATTGATGTCGCGTATATGTAGTTGGAGGTAATATCATACAATGTCGATCGAAGACACTTTTCACCTTTTTGGACAGTATAAGTAGAGAAGCAATAATAAATATGTGTACACCGCTGGGAGACGGTAGCACGGGATACCTACACCCGGTTTGGATGGTGGTTCAACAATAGGATAAGTGTATAGTTATCTAGTCCAATTTATGCCAGCTATGGCAATGTTTATTTTTTTCAACTTATTTTGAGATCTTGTATCAAACTACGGACTTTGATTAATAATATGGAAGCATGCGTCATTTTGATGTAGAGGCCGGGGGCAATCCTTCTTTTCGAGAAAGGGCCACAATCCCATAGGTTGTTGTAACCAAAGAACCACAACCTTTTAATTTAATTGTAACAGAGGCTCAGACCCGGAAGGCAATAAAGCATGCAAATAAGAATCTGGCTTTCGTTACCGCTCCTAAGACAAAGCAAGAACCAAGCCCCTATTCATCTCAGCGTGGTTGCTGTGGTTCTACTATGCCTCAACACAAGATTTTCTAAACTATACGGTGCTGCTGGAGAACATGTATCTCACTCTATACATCATGCATAGTCAGTTTCTGCTTCTGGTAACTCTCATTCCTATCAGATTGTTAACTTCTATTTTAACCTTGCTCTTTGTCCTGTATTCTGCTAGTTATATAGTCCCCTGTATGGCATGGGCATGTATGTAAGTGATAGAGGAAAAGATAACAAGACACCTCCTCTTGTATTGGGAGCTTCTGAGTAGGTGTTGAATGCTATACAACACAAATAAAAATGTCTTTAACATTAATTCAATGCGAGATTTCTGCTCTGCCTAAGCTAAGATATGTGTTTGAAAAATGACTGTCGACATGCCATGATTCTTAGCATGACTGATATGCCATGTACCAAAGCAACGACTTCGGCTTGTAGATGACCCCACAACAAAGGAGTTAGTTCGAATAGCTCCATAGGCCATCTCATTACTAATTACTATTCAACCCATACAGAAAACAAATAGTTCCAGTACAATACATCAATACAAACCGAGCCACTCGTGTAGAGGTTCACCAAAAAAAGGCTCCATCGAAGTTAGTGTTGTTGTTGCTGGACTATCTTGCACATGCTAGGCTGCTAATAGACAACGTGTGCTTCCTTGTCAACTCACACATACTTCTCAGACACTTTTGGACTATCTTACACATACTTTGGGAAACCCCACAGTATTTTATTTCTTTCTTGCTTGTTATCCTGAAAGGCAGCTTTTCAGCATATAGTTGTACCGTGATCCTTTGAGCCATGATTGATGTTGCAGACAAGCTGCCAAACATCATGATCTGTTACTAATTCAGTCACAACATCCGCAGCATGTGTTTCTGATTCCTCTCATTCCAATTGGCAAGGCAATGTGAGCTTCGTAGCTATTGTACTATATGGAAGGCTATGTGAAGAGATTGGAAGAACAGAATGCTACTTCCTCTTATATCATGACTTAATGAGCTTTTGAGTAAGTGTTGCATGATGTAAATGTTAATTCAATGCAAAGGTTCCTGCTCCATCTACTATTGGAAATGCATCATAAGTTCTTGTTGGGGTTTTCCTTTTTAGATGTTGTTGGGAGAATTTACTAATATTACAGACGACAATTTTCCAACTCGCACCCCTTTCATTAATTATGCAATCAACGGAAATACATCAGTCTGTTTTGAGTCTTTGTCATCCACTAGCCAAGAACCAGACTAAAATGAAACATTTACGAGCAACAGGAGACCGAAAGGGGGGGGGGGGCGAGTTGGCGCACTGTCAGGAAGCCCACCGCAGGATGACCCTGAAACGGATCATCCACCTAATGACACTGTAAGCCACTGCCAAACATAAATCTTGGATGAAACTATGGACATTCGAGCCAGCAAAAAGATACCAAAGAACATCAGACTTGTCCAGCGGGCATCAAACCCCAGTGGAACATGGATAGACTAGATAAGGCAACAAGCTCGCCGATCTGAATCATGTCTCTATCTCCCAGAAGAAGCCTGCCACATGAGTATGATCTATCGAGAGCAGCTGCCGCATGAGCCAACCTCTTTACCCTAGCCTGGAACTTCGTCTTGTCGTCTTCCTTAAGCAATCCTGCCCAATACAACATAAATGAGCAAGCAGTGAAAACAGCCTCCAGCGGAGTACGAGCAACATACTTGTCGAAAGTAACTTCGTTACGAAGGCACCAAATCCCCCAACAAATGTCAGCAATGATCATCATATAGAACTTTTTCCCTCCCGGAAAGAAGTTATGTAACCAGACCAGCTTTGCCAAAGAGACCGAGCGCAGCATGAAGCCCCCGCTGTTACCCCCAGCACCCCCAGACCATACGGGCAAACGGACAAGTGAAGAACAAGTGATTCACAGTCTCCATACTCGTACAGAAAGAACAAACAGGATTCCTAGCCCAACCTATTGCGTAAGTTATCTCACGTAAGCATAGTGTTTCGAAATAGCTGCCATGGGAATATTTTTATTTTCAATGGGATTGTAGCATTCCAAACCCATTTATAATTGGGGCAGACAAACTTCTCTCCAACCACTCATAGACAGACTTAGTAGTAATTTTTCCCCTACCTACTATTAAGTATCCAGTAAACTGTGTCTAGAGAGTTATTCAGAGGCATTTTTAGCCTCAGAGACCATCCAATTCCACTAATCACTTAATTCACCAAATAATCTTCGCCTAAAACCAAGAGTATAGTTATTAGCCACAAGAGAAGCGATAGTGCAATCCTGATCCTGGCATATATTAAACAGAACAGGGAATCGAACCCGCAATGGGGTATTAGCTACCCATGGATCATGCCAGACCCTAGCCAGGTCCCCACTATTGATGTTAATGTTCCTCCCAGCCACATATGTCTCCTTGACCTTGATGATAGCTTTCCAGCATGGAGAGTCGGAGAAACGGCTACGGATATTAGCTATCGTTTTGTTTTTAAATATCTAGCCCAGACAATACGTTGCCACAACCCATCACTAGTTTCGAGCTTCCACCACCATTTAACGGCTAATATTTTGTTTATGGAGATCCTTGATCCCCAGCCCACCGATCCTTTTAGATCGACACACCCTAGCCCATTTAACCATATGATAAGCATGTTTCTTATTTTTTTCCTTCCACAAAATAATCGCCTACGATGCTTATTCATTTTCTCAATAAATATTTTATTGAAAAGGAACATTGACATAAGATAAGATGGAATCCCATCAAGGCTAGAATCCAAAAGCGTGAGTCTAGCCCCGGAAGATGCCGCATAGGCAATCCAGGCATCAAGCTTTTTGATCATTTTAGCATCCAGAAAGTCCAACTCTATGTTCTTAAGAGTGGAGTAAGTGATTGGAACTCCCAAGTATCTCATAGGCAAAGTGCCCACTTGACAACCAAACATCTTAGCATAAATCAAATCAGTCTCATTATCCCCTCCAATAACAAATACCTCACTCTTATCAAAATTGATTTTTAAACCTGACATAAGCTCAAAAAGATAAAGCAGTAATTTGATATTGACAGCTTTGTCAATGTCATGCTCAACACACAACATTGTATCATCAGCGTACGTATTGAAGGTTGCCCACCCCTCCCTCAATCAACTCAGAAGCCAGACCCTTTATAAGACCATTTTTTGAGCCGTAAGTACCATCTTAGTCAGGCATTCAGCCGCAAGATTAAATAGAAAAGGGGAATATGGATCACCTTGTCGGACCCCCTTAGCACTTTGGATGTAGGGGCCTAACTCATCATTGATCTTCACACTAACCGTGCCATTTTTAAGGATTTGATATACCCACCCGCACCACTTGGAGTTAAATCCATGTTTCGCATGACAATCAAGCAGGAATTCCCAATTAAATTTGTCATAAGTTTTCTCAAAATCGAGCTTAAGAACAACTCTCACTTGCTTTTTAATATGGGTATAGTGAATTACCTCATGTAAAGATAAAATACCATCCACTATATGCCTCCCCGTAATGAAAGCATTTTGTTGAATACTAAACAATTTGTGGACATACTTGCTAACTCTAAGGTCCATGACTTTGGTGATCAGCTTGTATGGGCATCTCAACAAGTAGATTGGTCTATATTGTTGGATTTTTCTAGCATATGTTGACTTAGGCAACAGAGTTATAATACAATAGTTCAGGCATTGCACGTCTAGCTTGCCTTCATAGAACCATTCAAACAAGCAAAATAAATCTGGATCCACTACATCCCAACAGTGTTGATAAATATAAAATTCAACAGGGATATTGTCCGTGCCAGGGGCATGATTAGATCTCATTTCAAAAAGAGCGTTTTTAATGTCCTTAAGAGAAAAAGGCCGAGTCAAGTCATCATTATCCTCAGAAGAAATTTTCTCATCTTGGGACCACAAGGTGGCATCAATTTGACAAAGATTGCGAGGAGCCGGTCCAAAAAGTTTTTTACAGTACTAAGTAGCATGTGACAATAAGAAATCATGGAACGCTTCCTACTCGCCCATTAGCCACTTCGTGAAAGAAGTCAGTGTTGTTATCCCCCTTCAAAGGCCATCTCTCATTGGAAAATTGGTGCCAATGAAGCTCTTCCTCCACATACATGTCATTAAGTTCTACTAGGATATCAAGCTTCCTAGTATATGCCTCTCCGCAAAGACCAATAGTCTCCTCAAGCATTTCCAATTCTTGTAGCTCAAGTTCAATAAGGTTCTTTCTAATTTATGGACGATAATGACATCTTGTTTCACAAAATCTTATTTTAGGCTCTACTCTCAGGCAACAACTTCAAGATGACAAAAGAACTTAGATCCCATAAGCCTCAGCTACAACAAATACTAGAAAAAAAATGATTTTGCCATATTCATTCTGCGTAAAGAACAAAGTCTCAACCTAGCGATTCACCATGTACACAAAGCTGCCACTAAACTTAGAAATGATCAACTTAGCAGCACCTTTTAGGATGGATATATGGGAGTAGGTAACCAGATAGATGTCCGTTACCTTTATTTTAGAGTAGAAAACACCGCAAAGAGATAAGCAGGTGCTAGCAGCCATAATTCCGCCCAACTACAAACAGAGCTGATATCTGGAAATGACATGGGACGACCATGGTACACATGTCTCTAGAACACAGACTGTTCGTGGACAAACTTGCTTCCAACCAGTTACGAGCACGTCCGTCGCTTGCCATTCCTAAACAATATCTGGATTTGCCATTCCTTCCTCACCAACTAGAGAATAATCATGGCTTGAGTGAACCCTTTTAACGCCCCTATTACTAGTAGCTTATGCTTGGACTATATGGACTGTGAATGACCTTGCCCCACTCTTTGCTGGTACAAAAGATGCAGATGTCGCCCACCTGCACTTGGTTGTCACATAGAAAGTGCAACAAGTTACCCACAAGCATGCACGTGAACTTTCCTATGAAGAATCTCGGATGCCACTTCTCATCCTTGCTCGGCATAGCAAGTGTGACACTCCCATTTTCATGTGGAAAGTGTGCAGCTGCAAATAGCACATGTTCCTTTTCAATGATCCACTTACATGTGGACAAAATGAGATGTCATTACAAAGGAAACGAGAAAAGAAAAGTTGGGCTGAATGGAAAAGGCACGGTTTTAATTGTAAAGCAAGGAAAATAACAGAAATTTAACAGAAGAGGCTAGGTAGTTCAACATCACACTTCCTCATGGTAGCCACAAATACAATAGTTTTAGGCTAACTAAGCTTTTCAACCTCATTTTTCGGGCAAACAAGATGCCAGAAGAATGGAGTTGAAGTATATCAGTACCAATCTTCAAGTACAATGGGTGTGTTCAAGGTTATACTAATTACCATAGAATTAAGCCCATGAGCCATAAAATGAAGTTATGGGAGAGAGCCATTGAGCACCGCTTATGAAGAATGACAAGCGTAACCAAAAATCAGTTTAGTTTCATTTTTCATAGGCCGGGCATGGAAGCCATTTTCTTAGTACAACAACTTCTAAAGAGATACAAGGAGCAAAAGAAGGTTCTGCATGTGGTGTTCATTAACTTGGAGAAAACCTACGATAAGATACCGCAGAATATCCCAACAAAGTACATTACCAGTACATTACCCTCATCAAGTACATGTACTGTAATATTGTGACAATTGCTCGAACAAGTGATGGTGACACTATGACTTTCCAACTAAATGGGATTACCACATGGGCCAGCTTTGAGCCCTTATCTTTTTGCTTTGGTTATGGATGAGGTCACAAGGGGTATACAAGGAGATATCCCATGGTGTATGCTCTTTGTGGATGATGTGGTGTTGGTCGATGATAGTCGGAAAGGGGTTAATAGAAAGTTAGAGCTACAATTGTTATTATGGTGAGATCTGATGCATTAAGTTTTAGCCTACCCTAACTTGTTTGGGACTAAAGGCTTTGTTGTTATTGTTGTTTTGTTGTTGTCATTGTAATAATAATTAGATATTGCACCATGATATGAATGAAAAGTAAGCATTGCAGGGAAAGACATCTACTACTACAATAGTGGTGTTAGCAGAAACCGTTGGTCTCCTCTGTGCCCTGGTCGTGCCCACGTACAGCTGCACGATCACCACTTCCCAGCGCACGTCGCTCCTGTAAACTGCGCTACGGCGCCCCCCTGTTGTACTATATACATGAGTGCAATACAGAGCACACGGGCAAGGTGCCTAGCTCATTCTTCCCCCTCTCGCTTTCATGGTATCAGACGCCGGTTCCATCCCCTGTCTGTAACCTCAAGCTTCCGCTGCCCCGACTCCGAGCCCGCACCCATGGCGACTCCGCCCCCACCTCCCCCACCTCCTCCCCGTCCCACCTTCCCTGGCCATGGCTCCTCGCCTAGGACACCGACGCACCAGCAGCAGCCTCTGCTCACGCCGTCCGCGCTCGCTCGCGGTGCCCCCCTCCTCCTGGCTGATCCCGCCGCCTCCTCGACGGCCTCGACCTTTTCTCCCCTCGCCGGCATCTATATCAACCAGCATGTGCCCATCACGCTCACCCTCAACCCCCCCAACTTCTCCCAGTGGCGAACTCTGTTCGAGGTCATGTTCCAGAAGTACGCGATCACTGACCACATCACCGGCGCGGCTCGTCCCGGCGACGCCGCCTGGGTACAGGACGACGCCCACATCCTCTCCTGGCTGTACACGCGTGTGAGCCCGGAGATCTTCCGCCTCGTTCATCATCGCGGCGCTACGGCCGCGGAGATATGGGGCGCGGTGCTCTCGCTGTTCATGGAGAACGCCGAGCACCAAGTCGTCCTTCTCGCCACGGAGTTTCGCCGCATCGAGCAGGGTGGCGCCTCCATCATCGACTACTTCGGGCGCCTCAAGGAGTGCGCTGACCGGCTCGCTGACCTCGGCGAAATCGTGCAGGACCGCGATCAAGTGCTCAACATGTTCCGCGGCCTCCACCCTCGTCTCCGGTACGCCATCCCGATCCTCACCATGCAGACGCCATTTCCTACCTTCCTCCGTTGCCGTGCGTTTCTGTTGCTGGAGGAGAGCCGGCTGACGCCCGAGCCCTCCACGGAGATGGCTCTGTACGCCGCCCGTGCCCCCCCCAGCTCCAACTCCGGCGGGGCATCCTCGGGTGGTGGCAACCAAGGTAGCAACAACCGTCGCTCTGGCGGCCGCAACAAGGGAAAGGGCAAGGCCGTCGACCACGGCGGTGCGTCCTCATCTCGTCCCTCTGCACCAACTGCTCCCGCGCCCGCCCCCTGGACTGGCCTGGTGCATGCCTGGCCCATGCCGTGGCGCCCGCACGCGCCCGGAGCCGGCGTACTCGGTCCGCGGCCCGGCTCTACTGCACCATTCGCCGGGATCGCATCACACTACACTGCTCCGCCGTCTGCTGCACCACACCCGATCCCCTACGACGCCCCGCCCGTTGTCTGGACGCCCGGCGCTGTACCACCCCACCCTCTCTACGGCGCGCCGCCCGCCGGTGCGGTGCCCGCTGGACAGCCTACCTGGGATCAGGCCGGTCTGGTGCAGGCCCTGAACAACCTCGGGGTGCAGCAGCAGCAGCCGCCCAACCCGACCTGGTACTTGGATACCGGTGCTTCATCACACATGGCGTCCTCGTCCGGTATGTTGTCCTCTGCCCAACCCTGTACTTCTACCCGTATAGTAGTTGGCAATGGTTCCTCGTTTGCGATCACGCACAAAGGACACGCCTCCCTTCCTACCTCTGGCTCTCCTCTCTCTCTTAGAAACGTCCTTATTTCTCCAAACCTCGTCAAGAATCTTCTTTCCGTCAAGAAACTAGCCCGTGATAACCCTGTTAATGTTGAATTTGACGACATTGGCTTCTCTGTCAAGGATCGAAGAACGAAGAGGGTGATCCTCCGATGTGATGACGACGGCGACCTCTACCCCGTCTCTCCTTCGTCGACGCATCATGCCCTCACCGCCGTCTCCGCTGAACCGTGGCACGAACGCCTTGGTCACCCACATCATGACGCCCTTCGCCTCGCTCTTCGGCACACTGCAGACGCTGCTCCCGTCGCCACCACTCATCCCTGCTCGAGCTGTCAGTTAGGAAAAAGTACTAGATTACCATTCAGCACTTCCGATCATGTGTCGTATTTCCCTTTCCAGTTGATACATTGTGATGTATGGACCTCGCCTGTATGCAGCACATCTGGCTTTCAGTACTATTTAGTTGTGCTTGACGATTACAGTCACTTTGTCTGGACCTACCCTCTACGCCACAAATCTGACGCGCTGCCTACACTCGAGCACTTTGCCGCCCTCGTTCGCACCCACTTTCACCTCCCCATTCTCACACTGCAGGCGGATAATGGCCGCGAGTTCGACAACCACGCGTCTCGCGCCTTCTTCTCCGCTCACGGCATCGTTCTCCGCATGTCTTGCCCATACACGTCCCCGCAGAACGGGCGCGCTGAGCGCGTGCTCCGCACGCTCAACGACATCGTCCGCACTATCCTCATCCACGCTGGCATGCCGTTCACATTCTGGGCTGAGGCTCTCAACACCGCCACGTTCTTGCTGAACCGGCGCCCATGCCGTGCCCGCCATGACGCCACCCCGTTCTTTCTCCTCTACGGTGCCCACCCTAGCTACACCGCCATGCGCGTGTTTGGCTGCTTGTGTTACCCTAACCTCTCGGCCGTAGCCCCGCACAAACTTGCTCCACGCTCGACGCCGTGCGTCTTCCTCGGGTACTCCACCGATCACAAGGGTTATCGGTGCCTCAACAGAACCACCGGGCGTGTCATTATCTCACGCCATGTCACGTTCGACGAACACACCTTCCCTTTCCAGCAGCCCGAACCTGCCGCCGCTCCCGACACAACGGCCGCCGACGACCATGCCGTCCCACCCTTCCCGTACCACATAACCCGCCGGGCTCGCACCACTCATGTGCGTTCCCCCCTTAGTTCCGCTACCCCGGTGGCCCATCCGCCTGACATCACCACCCCGGCCACGCCCTCTCCATCCCGCTTCGCTACCATGCCAGCCAGTTCGCCTGGCACCTCTCCTCGCGACACTGTCCTGCCAGTCGTTCCGACGGCCACACCCATGCCAGAGCACGAACCAGCCGCCCCACGCAAACCCAAGCCCCCAGCCGTTCCCACTCACTCCATGGTCACGCGTGCACAGCTGGGCACGTTCCGTCCAAACCCCAAGTATGCCCACAACAACTCTGTCACCACCATCTCCCCCGTTCCCACGTCCGTGCGTGCTGCGCTTCGTGACACCAATTGGCAGACTGCTATGCAGGATGAATACAGGGCTCTCATGGCGAACAGGACCTGGACACTTGTGCCACGACCCGCCAACGCCAACATCGTCTCCGGCAAGTGGCTGTTTCGACACAAGTATAAGGCGGACGGCACGCTGGAACGCTACAAAGCTCGATGGGTCGTCCGTGGCTTCTCGCAGCGCCCCGGCGTTGACTTCGACGAGACATTCTCTCCCGTCGTCAAGTCGGCGACGATTCGCATCGTCCTTGCCATTGCTGCGACCCGGGACTGGCCTGTTCATCAAATGGACGTCAACAATGCATTTCTGCAAGGCTACCTCAACGAGCGCGTCTACTGCCAGCAACCTGCCGGCTTCGTCGACGAGCGTCACCCTGAGCATGTGTGTCTCCTCGATCGCTCTCTGTACGGGCTCAAGCAGGCGCCACGGGCCTGGTTCGATCGCTTCGCTGCCTTTCTTCGTCAAGTTGGGTTCACGGCAGCTCGATCGGACCCGTCCCTCTTCGTGCTCCAGCGCGGCCACGAGACCGCGTACCTGCTCCTGTATGTGGATGACATCGTCATCACAGCGTCCTCGTCGTCCCTCCTCCAGCAGCTCCAGCGCCAACTCCTCGCCGAGTTCTCCATGAAAGATCTCGGCCCGCTGCACTACTTCCTTGGGATCCGCGTCTCCCGCAACGCCGCCGGCTTCTTCCTGTCGCAGAGCAAGTACGCCGAAGAGCTGCTGGACCGCGCCAACATGCTGCAGTGCAAGCCCGTGAGCACACCCGTCGACACGCGCTGCAAGCTCTCCGCGGATGCCGGTCCTCCCGTCGTCGATGCCTCCGACTACCGCAGCATCGTGGGCGCCCTACAGTACCTGACGATGACGCGGCCGGATCTCGCCTACGCCGTCCAGCAAGCATGCCTGTCCATGCACGATCCACGTGAGCATCATCTCACGCTGGTCAAACGCATTCTGCGTTACGTGCGCGGCTCGCACACTCACGGGCTGCACATCGCCCGCTCCCCGGCGTTGGATCTGGTCGCGTACTCGGATGCGGATTGGGCGGGCTGCCCCGACACCCGCCGCTCGACGTCCGGCTACGCCATCTTCCTCGGTGACTCGCTGGTGTCGTGGTCATCTAAACGCCAGCCCACCGTCTCACGCTCGAGCGCCGAGGCGGAGTATCGCGCCGTCGCCAACGCGGTCGCTGAATGCTGCTGGCTTCGACAGCTCCTCGGTGAACTCCGGACGCCGCTCGCCACCGCCACCGTTGTCTACTGTGACAACATCTCGTCCGTCTACATGGCGGCCAACCCCGTGCATCACCGGCGAACTAAACACATAGAGCTCGACATTCACTTCGTCCGCGAGAAGGTCGCCCTCGGCCAGCTCCGCGTGCTCCATGTTCCAACAACACAGCAGTTCGCCGACATCATGACGAAGGGGCTGCCTACTCCGGCATTCCAGGAGTTCCGATCCAGCTTGTGTATCCGGCCTCCGGACACTTCAGCTGCGGCGGGGTGTTAGCAGAAACCGTTGGTCTCCTCTGTGCCCTGGTCGTGCCCACGTACAGCTGCACGATCACCACTTCCCAGCGCACGTCGCTCCTGTAAACTGCGCTACGGCGCCCCCCTGTTGTACTATATACATGAGTGCAATACAGAGCACACGGGCAAGGTGCCTAGCTCATTCTTCCCCCTCTCGCTTTCAAGTGGGTCACTAACCAAGTAACCATGACTGTCAGGTTAGTCACTAACATTGAAGCCAAATGGTTTACTTAGTTGACCCCGCATTTAACATGTTGGGATCACCAATTAATTCAGAAGGAGGATTCATGCGATGTAGCTTGGACACACTTTCAGACAGAGTGACATGGCGTAGCTTCAACATGTCAGAGTAAAGGAAATTGCATCAGGCGGCATCATGCGTCTTAAGATGCCAGCCAACATTATGTTGAACCTTACATGTGGGTCTGACACGTTATTTTCATGTCAAACGGTAAGGACTCTGTTTGTGTTGGTTGTGAGAGATGACCCCAATATATTATTGACTATTACCGAAAAAGGCTCCACCGCTTTATATATAAAGCACACGGCCGAACTGATACAAAGTGTTAAGGAAAATCTCTTACAAAGTAGATCAAAGATAGAACAAGATTACAAGAGTGCCCACATTCCATCATGACACACCCGAGGCTACTAACTAGAAGAGAGGTTGCGCCTCCATGAGAAACCATGGGACGTCGATGCAACACACACACACCAAGTTGTCGCTAGAGAGGGCACCCATGCCCTCTCGTTCCGGACCGTGGAGCACCGATCCTGCCTGCAGACAACAAGGACCGAGAGCAATGCCCTCGACGTCGCGTGTAAAGGATAGGAAGTTGTCGGCACCGCCCAAAGCCAGAGCTGAAGGAGCTTCGAGATAGGATCCGAGCTCGCCCGCCGATGGCAAAGAAACGCAACCGGAGGGCATCTGCACTCCACGACGACGCCCCCAAGAGGGTGACGACGCAACAGGCTGCCGCCGTAGAGACCGAAGAAACGATCAATGGTTTTCA
The DNA here is from genome assembly GCF_002162155.2 of Triticum dicoccoides. Classification (NCBI taxonomy): domain Eukaryota; kingdom Viridiplantae; phylum Streptophyta; class Magnoliopsida; order Poales; family Poaceae; genus Triticum; species Triticum dicoccoides. Next base: position 43,427,300 of record NC_041381.1, on the reverse strand, counting down.
ACCAGAGCCCTGACGCGGGGAGAGATACCACAACGACGCCCTCAAGAGGGACATGGCACCCACATGCATCGCCGCCGTCGGTGCCAAAGTGCTGAGCTTTCGCCTGAAGCCACTCTAGAGCCACATCGAAATACCATGGTCCAAGTCCGCCGCCACCAAAACAGGCCTCCACACCACGATCTGGATGATTCCCTACCGAAGCAATGCCATCGTCAGAATCCCCGCTGCCTCTCTCCTCGCTACCCGCCCAGCCAAGGAAAAACACCACCACCACTGCAACGCTGCTCGCTGAAGAGCCGACCCGCAGTACACCTTCCAGGGTAGCCGTCCCGACATCCCAGATCTCGCCGCCTCGAAGCCTCGCCTAGCTATCGGTCACCGCCCACCGAAGAAGCGAGATGAAAGGGACAACCTTTACGCCCGGGCTGGCGGCGGTGAAGGTTGGGCGCCCGGGCTGCTCACGGGAGCAGCACGGGGCCGAGGAGAAGGGTTCTATTGTTGACTATTTGATACATCAACCATCAAAATTATAGTATTGTGTAATTTACTAACAATGTAATTAAACATGATGACATCGTTATTGGACAGAGAGGAGGATAAAGATGAAAATGGCTTTTATTTATTTATTTCTTGTTATCCTAGAAGACTGCCTCTACATAGACAAAGCATGACTTGGCTTGGAAGACAAGTAGTGGACTCATAATATTATTTCTCCTTTGCTAATCCTAATAAGAAAAACATGAATCATGTACTCGTATTATTTAAACTATGACCGAACATACCTACTGGCAGACAAACATCGTGAACTAGTACGACTTCGTTTATAGTTGTAGCATTTCCAGAAAGATACGTGGTATTGCCATGCCCTAATACAAGTCCAGCTGCTTGAAGACGTGCTTCTCTGAGTTCTGTCTCTCAGCCTATACATCCAACATAGACAGTATGTGTTTCTGATTCCTCTCATTCCAATTTACATGACTATAAACTTGAATTTATCTTCAGCTTGCTTTCTCTCTTGTATTTATGCTTGCTAGCTATTGTATTATATGGATGGGTATTAGAAGAATTGGGGAGAACACGCAATGCAACACCCTCTTATATCAGGAGCATTTCAGCAAGTGCTGCATGCTGTGTAACATGCAAAGGAAAATGTTATATGACGTTAATTCAATGCAAGATTCCTGTTCCATCTACTATCATTGAAGACATATCATAAGTTCATTTGTTAGGAGAATTTACGAGTCATGTATCAAACCGCTTAGATGGGACTAAACCAAGTGAAGCTCTGATGGTACTTTTGTTCGATGTTGCTTATTTATATGTGGTTGGAGGTAATAGCATATATTGTTGACCGACACCCTTGACTTTTTTCAGTGGGGAATCCAGGATTTGAAGTTACCCGGGGCGGACTTTTAAAGGAAACAAAAAATGATGCCACGATACAATTAAATAAGACGTTCAACAACAGAATTAATTGGCCAAGTAGTATGGAATCAGGCAAGATGATCAACAAAATTAATTTTTAAAGTAGTTATGTTATGAAAAACTAGGCGAAAAATATAAAACACAACAGAAAATGCATATAAATTATAACTTGGAGATCTACAATCTTCCATTAGGCCAATATGACTAGAAATCAAAGAATGATATAATGGATTTGGAGAAGCAGCCCCTGGAAGAAGACAAGATTACAAGGAGAGTGGAAGAACCTGCTGCTTACTGCTTTGTTGGCTGCTAATTGCAATTTTGAACGGGCCGCGGGGTGCGGTGTTATGGAGATGATCTCGCGTGCGGGCGGCGTCCTGAGCAGGATCGGGCGGACTTCATCCTTCCCCATCCAGCGCCTTCGGTAGGATTTTGGCAGTGCCACTGCATGCATGGAGGCGTGATCGATGTCCTGATCGATTTTCCGGATCCACCGTCCATTGAAAACTAGCGGAATTGGGAGCGTCAAGGCTCAACTGTGTATATATAAAATGGGCTTCAGTTCAATTGGGTCTGTACTGCCGGTTTCTACGATTTTTTGATTTATCCTTATTTGTATTCAGCCTGTGATTCACTCCAATATTTAGGTATGGATGCTTAGTTTTGAAAATTTTGTTTTGAATGAAATTATAGTTCTGTTGGCTAGGAAGAGCAATGCGTGCATCTTTTCTTTTTCGTTTCACTAATTTTTTTCCAAAGCTGTTATACTGCAATGTGCTCTATTCTTGGTCGACTATTTTCACACAGATATTCATAATACAACAATTGTTCATTTAACTGTTCGCTTAGCAATTTTACAACTTGGGGCAGACAGGCGATGATTCAGCTGAAGGCACTCTCCAATACTCTTTTGTGGTCTTCCTTTTTTTTTCTGCGTATTGAAGGGATCCTTACAAGGGTGACATTACAAAAATGCATTACCAAGTGAGCACACCTTCTTACTTCAGTTTCCCTTTATCCTCCACGGGATCTGATTTAATTGCAGGATGTTGACCAAGTGGGGATGACGAATTCCATTATGATGAGGGCAAGGTTCTAATGTGATCAATGTTGGTTTCTCGAATTCTGATTAATCGAGATGTTCAACAAGAATTGTAACTTTTAAATAAATTTGATGCTAGCAGCCATGATTATCTATGAGATTTGGTAACTGAAATAGAAGATGAAAATGAATGAGTGTGCATTTGTCTCAAGATTCTCTCATGTATGGTGTCCTTGCAATATTCGTTTCTTGCTAAAATATAGGAGAAATTCAGAAAATTCTTACGTCGGTTAATATGATTTTGACGTGTGTTTGGAAATAAACCATGTATTCCTTGTTAAACCATTTAATGTGTGATCATCTTTATCTCTCAGTTTCCATTGATCTGCATTTATCTACCCTGTTTTCGTAACAAACATATACTTTCCGTTTGGTTTATATCTTTGGGATTCCTTTTCATCACCTAATACATTTTGTTGCTCAGCATTACTTCATTTACTATTCTAAGCGATTGTAACGCATGCCTTAATATATGTTCTATTGTTATGTGAGGGAATTCCTAGCATAGGCATATCATGGTTCGTATTTCTTAAGCAAGCAACTAAATATTCTTACACGATTATTTGTTTTAATTATTTGTTGATGGTCCTTACCGCCTATGTAGGTACTAATTGCGACAACATGATTCTTTGTTTCACTGACTGTCGCGGCTCGGTGTTTGCATGACACTATCCAAATTTGTTATGTTTTACAATTCTTATTTTATAAATAATTGTAGTCGGTTCGATTAAATATAATGGTATGTTGGTTTTAGTTTTTTTTTTCAACTTTCCTTCTTTCCATTAGATTTGCTATCTTCTACTCCCTCCGTTCCAAATTACTTGACCCATATTTATCTAGATACGGATGTATCTAGACACTAAACAAGTATAGGTACATCCGTATTTAGACAAATTCAACTCAACTAATTTGGAACGGAGGGAGTATGAATTACTGTAGCTGCTAAATTTTTTTGGTCTGTATTTTAGATTCAATTGCAAGCTCAAGGGATAGAAGATATGAATATTGTTGTTCTGCATGCCAATGAAACTTTCTGTTTTGCTACCTGCGACTTGTTGGTGTTAATTCAGCTACAACTTACTAACAAATTCATTTATATGGCGTCATTACTGGTGATCTGCCTTTGGTGAATGGTACTTGGCTGTTTGTTCCTGACCAGAACTTCTTGCTGATGAGGCTCTTCCTAGAATGAACTGCTGCAACAGGCTGATAGCTCCCCTTTCAGTTACTAAAAAACCTCTACTGAGGCACTTATGGCCAGCCACCTGTTATTAACGGACATTGTTGCTTGATCCATTTGCAGTTTTAAATTAATGATTTCTGCTTGCAAATAGTTTAGAGGTTGATTAGACATTGTTTCTCTTTGCATTTGCATTTACAATATAATAACGACATCGAGCTAATTGTCTATTTCCAGAGCGACACATCCTCAGTCTAATTGTCACTTTATCTGCAGTCTATTGTGTTTCAGTTGTAAAACAAATTTAGATATGCACTAAAAATTCAGCCTCACACATCAAAGCTGATGTAGGCCCAGTTGCTCTTGGTGCCTTTCTGTCCATTATTTAGAAAAGAGGCTTTTCTCACAACTGAAAAACGGCGCGGCAAAGCGCGCGTCACCTTCTAGTCTCAGTCTATACATCCTACATGCATAGTCAGTTTCTTTTCCTGGTAACTCTCATTCCTATCAGACTAGTAGCTTCAATTATCTTCACCTGGCTTGTATTCTGCTACTTATAGCCCCTTCTATGTATGACTTGCACACATTATGCAGGACGGGATCAGGCGGGTGCCGTCTGTAACTACGGTTAACCTCAGTAAATACGGCTGAACATTGTCACCCTAAATGCTCTGCTGCAGAATTTTGCTCTTTCAGGTGCAACACTCTCGATTACTTGGCAATAATTCTCATAGAGGTGCGATTTTAGGTGGTGATTACAACTCAATTGCAAGGAAAGTAGCTATGGTTCATGCGAGATGGGGAACAGTGGTACTCCCTCCGTTCCAAAATAGATGACCCAACTTTATACTAACTTTTGTACAAAGTTGAGTCATCTGTTTTGAAACGGAGGGAGTAGATAGCCAAGCAGCCGGGTGCCTGATCCTCTGGATGGCTTTTTTCTAGAGCGTTGCAGGTTAAGTAGCAGGAGGAAGGGGCTGGGCCGCCGTTACCCAGTCCGGCCCACTGACTCATGGGTTGGCAACGCGTGCACGCTTGGCCCGTACACCGTTGTCCACTGGCCCAGCCTACAAAGTACTCTCCCAAAAAATGACTTGCGAAAAGCTCTGACCTGTTTTTTTTTTGAGGTCCTCAAGGGTGCCAAGCAAAGTCAATTTTGTTGACTGGCTACTACAGCTCAACAGGCTCAACACAGAACTCCGCTTCAGACATGAGCCAAGTGCATGACCCATGACGAAGACAGAATGTATTTGTTGGTTCGATGCACGACTACAGCATGAATATGGATGAAAATCACCTTACGAGCCTCCTTTTTCCCCTTTCGTCCTACTCATCTTACTGTGGAAACTCTTGTACTCCAGAAATGCCGAAGTTTTCAGCTAATTAACCATCACGAAGTGTACACGACGTCATAATAAATGTCATAGATGATCTGACACTATAGTCCATATTACTGAAGCTGAGCCAGGGCAACTTGTGCTGCTCAGCCTACGCATCCAACAGAGGCAGCATGCGTTTCTGATTCCTCTCATTCCAATGGACAAGATTCTAAGCTTGAATCATCTTCAGCTTGCTCTTTCTCTCTTGCATATCTGCCTGCTAGCTATTGTATTATTATGTGGATGGCTATGAGAAGTGATAGGAAGAAAGGAATGCTACCGCTCCTCTTATATCATGACTTCATGAGGTTTTGGGTAAGTGCTGCATGCTGTAACATGTACAGCAAAATGTTCTCCAATGTCAATTCAATGCAAGATTCCTGCTGCTCTATCATCTACTGAAGATATATTACAAGTTCTTGTTGGGAGTTTCATTATTTATTCAGATATTGTTGGGAGCATTTACTAATCTTATGGACGCTGTGGTAATGACATCTAGTTGCACAAAATCTGATTTTAGGTTCTTCTCTCATGCAATAACTTAGAGATGACAAAAGAACCGAGATCCAATAAAGTACCAACATAACACAGCTAGCTGTAGCACAAGCCCCGGCGTACATACCGAAAAGGGCTTTCACCACGCTTTATATATAAAACAACGAATCACATACATCTGAACCCGACAACACACGACACCCAAAGCAGGATACAAAGATGCCGAAGATGAACTAAGCCAACTTAAAGCGAACAACAGATGTACACCAAACATCACTAGGAACATGATGAAGCCCTCCACCGAGAACAAGCCACTGTGAAGAACGCACCGTACCATCGATGAACCGTGAGCCCCAAGGTAGTGCCTTCAACATGAAGGATCAGGAGAGACCGTGATCGAGCCTACAAGAAGGGGATGACGCCCGTGGACGCCACCTTCATCTGTCTGACCACGGTCAGACAAGGATTTCAACCCAGCATACCACTCCACCTCCGATAAGGGTGCGCCCAGTCAAGAGACCTGTCCCACCACCACCATGGATCGCCAAGCCTGAGCCACCCCGCCTGTCACGCGGCTGGGACCACCAGCCCGCACCCGAGCTGCGAGCTCCGCCCATGAACACCACAACTCCCATCGCAGAGCTGCCACCTGACACCCCCGTCGACCGCCCAATGGAGCGAATCTCCACCACCAGCATGCCCCTACCAGTGTCAGAGCCGCCAGCGCCGGCACGCCTCGACTGATGGAGCTGGAGGAAACTAGGCTAGGTGCGAGACCTGGACTGGCGCACCCCCGTGCCAGTGACTGGTGGGCAGAACGCCCATCTCTCTTGCGAGCCTCCTCACGTTGCCCCCTGCAACACCTCACTGTGGCCTCTAGTTCAAATTCGCGAGGAGCACTTCGGACACCCACCCGATGACGAGGGCACCCGGACGGTCAAGATTTGCCTCGGAGACGGCCATAGGAGGTGCCATGCCGGGCCTCACACACTGACCACCAGCAGCCGTGCGAGCCACAACAGATGCGGCCGCGCCCTGCTGGCAAGGCGCAACACGCCGTCCTGGCCATAAATCTGACCGAACCAGAACAAGCCACTGCTGTTGCTGCCATGGACAAGCACACGTCCGCGAAGACCACCACGCAGCCGCACATGCCTGCGACCCCACCGCCATCGCCCGCCACCATAAGAGGGTGGAGTGTTCTAAATCTCCTATGGTTTCCTCATGAATGGAATGTTTTTTAATAGCATAGGTCTCCATGACTTGGCTAAACATTTATTCATTGCAGAATGTAATAGGGAATACAATTTAGATTTTTTGGCTATCTCTTTGTCTGGCGTGCTCTTCCTAGCAACCCTTTCTTTTTATCTGTTGTCAGGAAATTCCTTTTCGCTCTTGACAAGAATTTTCCCCGCTCAATGGAAATCCTCTTCATATTGTTAAAATAAAATATCAGAATGATGAACATAATTTTATTTGAAAGAAAACCCATAAAGTTGAGCTATCGTGGGGGTTCTGATGCGCATGTGAATAATCCGGGTGTGGCATGGACACGTAGGAGCTTTTACCCATGTTCAGGCGACCTGTTCTCGCGGTAGCATCCTACTTGCGTAGGATGTTTTCTCTTGTATGTCTAGCTTCTATCTTGGCTTCGGCTTATGTAGGAGCGACAGGTCGAGGGAATACGGCATCCACATGGCCATGTAGTAACAACGTCGTAGTAATGACGGACGTTACTGCTGACTTGATCATGTCGCGATGTAACCAGACTCGAAGGCGTCGTTAGTAACGCCAAGCCAAGATGGCTATTGCAGCATTTGGAGTGGAATCCTCCTTGAAGACCAAGGCAATGATTTTTCCAACTTGTATTTCCAACCAAGGATGAGGAAGATTGTCTACCAATGAGAGAATGAAACCTATGATGTGTGCACATACATGTGTTCCGAGATGATCTGTAGTCCAATCATACATTGGCCATAGACAAGCTGATTTAGAAGAAAGAACATGCTGAAGCTAGGAAGAGTCTCGTAGAAACTCCAAGAAGTTAGCAAATGATTTTTAAGACTCTACTAGTTGATGTAGGAGAATGTGAATAGCTATCAAAGCTATCATGAAAAGATCCGCCATTTCAAGCTACTCTTCCCTTCCCTATGCCTCCCACCTCTAGTGCATTGAAATGGATTCCCCTTGTGGAGAAACAAAACCTCATTCTGGAGGCCCCTGACACCTGATTCACTCCTTCAGGTTGCCCTCCTTCGTGAGCAGAACCGATATTTTTGAGGAGGGTGTGCAATACCTTGTGGCTAACTCAATTAATGGGCATGCTCCCTCACCATCCATTCTTGTTTTATTTCTCCCCTCCCACTTATATCGTGATTCAAGAAGGGGATTAGAGGAGGCAAGTATTAGATAGGCTCGAGTCACACGAGGGAAGTAGATATTGATCGGAAGGTGAGTGGGGATAAATTTAGTGGTAAAGGAAGAAAGTATATATCATAGGAAGATGTGGAAAGTATATATCGCGAGAAAATGTCTCAACTTGAACTACCATGCGTTGCAATTGGAAGAAGAAATGGGAGAAGGCTGGGTAGAATGCAGCGCTTTAGAAGGTGTGAAGAACCTAAATAGGCAGGGCCGGAGGATAAGGGGGGGTCATGGGGAGTGGATGGAGTTAAAATGTTGAAGCAATATATTTCACATGACCATGCATATAAGCCCAGTTCTCGCACATGGACATGGTACTATTTCATCTAGTATGGTATTACTTCAATCCTATCTATGAACAACGTAAAAAAAACAATAAATAGTTCACCTGGCCCCTTGGTTGCATTTGGTTTTCACATCAACCGCACGACTGCTCGCCAGGTTTTGCATATAGTCGGTCAAAAATGGTCCTTCAGAAGGCTCAGCTAACTTCTTGGTTGTGATTGGTCTTTGTGCCAAGGGTCCATGACTATCTTCATGAGGCTTGATCCTATAATGTTGTCGATGAACAAACAAAGCCCTTTCCTGCCTTTGTACCACCGCCCACTTTGTTGCCGGGTGATCTGATCTACCAACTGGAGGGTAGGTAGACTTAATTCCAAGTTTGAATTATTAATTATTAATTCAAACTACTTATTACCATATCTACCTACTATAGAAGTTACATTAAAATTTCATAGGCCTTTACATTGATTGACTTGTTGATTCAGGTACCGAAAATGCTCTCTTTTGCTGATCCTACCGGTAAAAGAACCGCATGGGTATCACTCAGAAATTGTCTCTACATGCTGCTGTTGGGGTTATTTGCATATAACTGTAACTAGTTATCATGCATATAGGTTCTCTAATTTCCATTACTTGTAATAAACTTGAGATGTTACTCATGGAACTAAATAATGCTTAATTTGTAGGGGGTCTAACATTTGAATGGTTCAGTTTTGAAGCATCGCTTCTAACGACGGGGCTTACCGTTGGAGCCTTGTCATTTCTACTGTATCCTACTCACATGAGAACAAGAAGAATGTTCCATGTCAGTCTTTTGTATCTTCCGGCTTTAATGGCTGGAATTATATTGCACCGGCTGCCTAACGAACAAAACGAGCAGCATAACATCCATCAGACTAGTGAGATCGCTGCGGTTCTTTGTGGTGCTGATGCTGAGCTGTGGAAATGGGAACATTCTTGTGCTCAATCGTGCCCTCCAGTAGCCTATGCTTCTGTAGCGCCATTCCCCTTCTTACCTGTACCTGTGTACACAAGCTCATGAGTTATGAAAGATTTATTTATCCTAGCAACGAGGATGCAATTATTTTTTCTGTTATCAGGACATTCTTTTTAGCTCTTGACAAGGATTTTTCACAATCAAGGGAGATCCTCTTTGTACTGTTAAAATAAAATCTGAGAATGATGAACACAATCTTTATTTGGGTAAAAACATGAAGTTGAGCTGTCGTGGGCATTTCGCGGCAATACTCATGATTTTGGAATTTTGCGAATGCAATGTGCACGTGGATAATCTATATATGGGATGCACATGTAGGAGGTTTTACCCATGTTCAGGTTTAGTGGGATCACCCTACTTCTATTGGATGTTTTCTCTAGTATAAATAATGTGTTACAATGTAATCTTTTATGTCTTGTCTAGATTCTATCTTGGCTTTGTCTTATGTAGGCATGACGTGATATTGTAAGTCTTGTCTACATTCTATCCCGGCTTCTTCTTATATAGGGGTGACGAGTCAAGGGAATACAACAGCCGCACTGCCATGTAGTAACAATGTCACGTTAATGACAACCACATTGTCAGAGTAACCAAGCTTATACAGTTGAGTGGAAGAATTTCGTAGAAACTCCAAGAAGCTACCAGATGATTTTTAAGACTCCACTAGTTGATGTAGGAGAAAATAAAGATATATCAATGGGATATGCCAAAGATCCGCCATTTCAAGTTACTCTTCCCTACCCTATGCCTCCCATGTCTAGTGTCTTGAAATGGATTCCCCTTGTGGAGAAACAAAATCTCAATCTCGAGGCCCCTGACCCCCCTGATTCACTACTTCACATTGCCCTCCTCCGAGAGCAGACCCGAGACTATTGAGCAGGGTGTGCAATGACTTGTGGCTAACTCAATTAATGGGCATGCTCCCTCATCCGTTCTTGTTTTCTTTCTCCCCTCCCAGTTATATCGTGATTCAAGAAGGGGATTAGAGATGTCAAGTAGTAGATAAGCTTGAGTAACTTTAGGAAAGTAGAGATGGATCTGAATGTAAGTGGGGATAAAATTAGTGGTAAAGGAGGAAAGTGTATATCATAGGAAGATGTGGAAAGTATATATTGCGAGAAGATGTCTCAACTTGAACTACCATGTGAAGTAACTGGAAGAAGAAACAAGAGAAGGCTAAGTAGAATGCAGCATTTCAGAAGGTGTGAAGAACGTAAATAGGCAGGACTGTTGCCTTTAGGGGGTCATGGGGAGTGGATGGAGGTAAAATGTTGAAGCATTATATTTCACATGACCATGCATATAAGCTCAGTTCTCGCACATGCACATAGTACTCTTCCATCTAGCCAGGTATTATATCTCATAAGCCCTCAATCAACATCAATAAACCTGATGCATGCATTTACCTATTCTATTTTTATTTTGTTGTGTTCAATGGCGCCATTACATCGCAAGCAATCCAAAAAATTCAAAAAGATTTGTCCATCAATGGTGCTCTGTTACTTTTGTTCATTATTCATTCACCATCACACTATTTGGTATCGATGTTAGCGGCGGTGTTTTTGCACCACCGACTATATGCCGCAAGATCCGCCAGAGACATACCTCCAAATGACCTCCGACAGTTCTAGACGCACCACCGAGACATGGGTTGTGCAGAGAGAACCTTATTCCATCTTCAGGGGTCCAACCCCACCGTGTCTTCCCGAACAAGACACAAACCCTACCAAACAAACATGTAAAAATGGATCCATCTCACCGAAAAGGGTGGGGATCCACCGCGCCTCATGGCCCTAATGCCATACGAGACAAGGCAGATAAGCGGCCTCACCGACGGGTGGCAGAAACCCTAGTCGTCTGTTCGCTTGGAGGAGGGGCAAAGGGGTGTGTCGCTTTATTAATTTAAAGTTGGGTGCATCTTGTGCCTTTTATCTAGGAAAAGAGTGACACGGTGTAGCTCCAACAATTTTTTAAACAAGGCAAAAGACCTCCCATTTATTAATTAAGGAGTTGTAACAAAGTTTGAAAACAACAACTATACACTAGCGAAGATAAAGCAACTACCCGCGGGTAAAATTACACCTAAACCTTTGGCGCCCGCCAAATCCCACAGTCTTGCCTCGTCCATGATCTTGTCCAGGAGAATCATTGAAGGCACGGAGATGTTCCAAAAGACCCTAGCATCCCACTCCTTCCAAAGTTCCCAAGAGATAAGCATAAGGAGGGAGGCTATTCCTTTTTCGTTCGGCAAGCGCGCAAGGGCAATCTCAGTCCACTAGTGTCTTACCCTGTTCATTGTCGCCCAGTATCCGGTCACAATGTCACCCAATCTGATCCTCACCTTTATCGCATTCCAAACCACAATCGAATATCAACATTGGAATAGAAGATGCACCGCTGATTCCTAAACTTGGATGTAGAGTGGACACACACCCCAATTTGGCCACCCCCACCGGTGTAGCCTATCCGCCGTCCAGACTCTAATGTGGATGATTAGCCAAGCAAAGAACTTGCATTTTGGGGTTGCCCACGCTTTCCAGACGGGCTTTAAAAGTGGTGTGGTGGTACACCCCTCAAATTGCATCTAGTAGGCCCACGACGTGGAGTAGGTGCGGCTCTCCATAAGCTTCCAAGTGATCGTATCTTACAGGTCGTGGTCAATAATTACCCTGTCCAATCTCTCCAAAAGGGTAGCGAACTCCAGAATGTGGCTGGCGGCTATGCCATTTGTCATGTCAATCTATGATATCCAGTGGTCATCGATAAGGGCCTTCATCACAGAACGACATTTCTTTTTTAAGATCTCATAGATTTTAGGTGCAATGTCCGTTGGCTATAGGCCGTGAAGCCAAGAGATTGCATCAGGTCACATCATGTGTCTCCCACCTTACTTGTGGATCTGACATGTTATTTCGGTGTCAAACGACGAGGTCTCGGTTTGTGTTTGTTTTGAGAGATTACCACACTATATTGTTGTGACTATTTGTTACGTCAACCATCAGAATTGTAGTTTTGTGTAATTCACTAACATAATTAATGGAGAGAGATGAGGGTAGAGATGAAAATGACTGTTATTTCTTTCTTGCTTGCTATCCTGAAAGACAGCCTCTAAGCATGACTTGGCATGAAAGACAAGTATTTGACTCAGAATATTACTTCACCTTTGTTAATCCTCATAAGGAGAAGCACAAATAATATACTCTAATTCTTTCAACTATGACTCTTGATGCAGATTGGATGCTGAACATCATGTTCTAGTACCACTTTTTAATAGTTGTAGCATTGCCCAAAATCGACGTGGTATTGTCGTACCTAATACAAATGATCTTATGAAAGCTCTGCTTCGGTGATTTCTGTCTCTCAGATCACACATCCATCAGAGGTAGCATGTGTTTCTCACTCCTCTCATCCAAATTTGCAAGACTATAAACTTGAATTATCTTCAACTTGATTTCTCTCTTGTATTTCTGCTTGCTAGGTATGGTATTCCATGGATGGTTTAATAAGAGATGGGGAAGTAAGCAATGCTACAACATCTCATATCATGAATGTTTGAGTAACCGTTGCATGATGTAACATGGAAGGGAAAATGTTCTATGACGTTAGTTCAATGCAAGATTCCTGCTCTATCTACTAGTACCTCCCTTCCGGTTTATAGTTTTTCCGTTTTATAAGTCTCAACTGTATTGCTCTCCATCATATGTTCAAATTTCAAGGTGGATTAAATCGATGCATGTAAGTGTTAAGAGAAATGATGGAGACTCGACTAGATGTCGAGTCGTTCGTCGGCCCGACCTTCCACGGTACATCCAATAGCAAGTTAATTCTTCCAACTGGTGCAACTTATTCTCCACAAAAGTTGAGAAAGTCAAAGCTGCCAAATCCCCCAGCCCGATATCAAGTTAGATCACCGGCGGCCGACGAGAGTGAACCGTATAGGTTTCGTGGACAAATTCCAGGACATGATGCTCCCCTAGCTTGCACCAACACACTACACACACAAACCCTAGATGGGAAAATCTGAAAACCATACACGGTATTTGGTCACCCCAACATGGGTGTTTTCAGGTTGTTTTACTAACCTCTGAAAATAACAAAAATCAACTGCTTTACAATTGCCGTAGCCAGCCCACTTTATAGGCGACACCAACCCTGTGTTCCTTAACTGCCGCATAAACAAACCTAAAAATATATGGACTCTCTCTCTCATATCTAAACTAATTGAAATGTATCTAATTAAATACCGGCCACCTTAATCACGTAGGCAACCAGCCTCTACTCAAAAACAACTACGTGACTAGCTAGACAACTTACTACTAGTACTTTCCCTTCTACGATGGTATCTTCTTCATAAAAAAAAACTCACGTAACAAATATTTCTAGTGATCCGATTTTTAACCAGCTAGGAGGTGTACGAAAGGTAGGTCTGATAGCTTCTGGTACTGGATCCTTGCTTCCACCGTTTGGATCATGCATAGCTTGGCCTTGTACCTCACGTACTAATTCATGCATGTAACCCTTTTTCTTTCCTCGGACAGACTTACTCATGGCAACAAAATTATCTTTACCAACTAAAATAAAATCCTCCATAGATCTTATGAGGGCCGTATCAAGAAAACTCACCGATGCATGTAAAAGTTTTATTCATTCATTGGTCACGCATGCATGCATTACAATTAATGCATTTGTAAGCATATTTTTTTTAGAAAAATGAGTGCATTAATTGAGTATTTTTGCAAACTACAAAAAATATTCTACTATTCATCATCCACCTTGCTTGGTGAGATTTTTTAACTTAGCCCTATATATAAACCGCAAGAGAGGGACTATCATTGAAGACATACCATAAGTTCATTTGTTGGGAGAATTTAGGAGTCGTGTAACAAACCGTGTGAATGAGACTGAAACCCAGATGAAGCTCGATGGTACTCGCGTTGAATGGCACATATATGTAGTTGGAGGTAATATCATAGAGTGTGGACCAAAGACACTTCTCACCTTTTTGGACAGTACAAGTACAGAAGTAGTAAATATGTGTAGGCCACAATCTCATAGGTTGCAGTAACAAAATAACCACGACCTTTTAAGTGAACTGTAACATAAACTCGGACCTGGAAGGCAACAAATCATGCAAAGAAGATGCTGGATAATCCTGTTGCATTAGCATGTATGTGTAGTGCCGGTTCTAGGTTGCATGGTTTTGTTAGGCGTGTTGCTCGGCTATTAGTTTGCCAGTTTTGTTTTTGCAAATAAATCATGCCATGCAACGTGTGCATGTACACGTCTTGTCTTAGTACTCAGTTGGATAGATGTGGCCGCCGTTTGTGCTTCGTGGGATGGCACGAATCCAGCGCATGCAGCGGCGTCGCAGCGCAGTTCGGGTGGCCGTGGGATGGCACGTCCGTTATACCCGTTCTCAGCTGTGTTTACGTTATTTTCTGTTGTAACAAAACGGCAATGTATTTGACCGTATAAATAAGAGATAACAAGAAAAGAGTCTGGTAGTTGCGCCTCGCCAAATTCCTGCGTCCTCGTGTTGCTCTCTCTCCTGCTCGTATCCACCGTGTGCGCGTGTGTAGCCCGGCCTTCGATCCAACAGTAGATTCAGGCTTTCGCTAACGCTCCTAAAACAAATCAAGAACCAAGCCCCTGTTCATCTCATCGTGGTTGTTGTGGTACTATTATGCCTCAACACAAGATTTCAGAACTATACGGTGCTGCTGGAGAACAAGTATTTCAGTCTATACATCCTGCATAGTCAGTTTCTGCTTCTGGTAACTCCCATTCCTATCAGATTGTTAACTTCAATTATCTTCATCTTCCTCTTTGTCTTGTATTCTGCTAGTTATCTTGTCGCCTGTATGGATGGGTAACAAGACATCTCCTCTCCGTTTTAATCACTAATGGAAGCATGCGTTATTTTGATGTAGATGCCGGGGGCAATCCTCCTTTTCAAGAAAAGGCCACAATCCCATAGGTTGATGCAACCAAAGAACCACAACCTTTTAATTGAATTGTAACATAGACTCAGACCTGGAAGGCAATAAAGCATGCAAATAAGAATCTGGTTTTCGTTACCGCTCCTAGGACAAAGCAAGAACCAAGCCTCTATTCATCTCAGCGTTGTTGATGTGGTTCTATTATGCCTCAACCAAGATTTTCTGAACTATACGGTGCTGCTGGAGAACCTGTATCTCACTCTATACATCCTACATAGTCAGTTTCTGCTTCTGGTAACTCTCATTCCTATTAGATTGTTAAGTTCAATTATCTGAACCTTGCTCTTTGTCTTGTATTCTGCTAGTTATATACTCCCCTGTATGGAATGGGCATGTATGTAAGTGATAGAGGAAAAGCTAACAAGACATCTCCTCTTGTATTTGGGAGCTTCTGAGTAGGTGATGGCGCCGGGGTCTTCGATGCCGGCCCGCGCTGATGCG
>NC_041381.1:43391726-43411344 GCF_002162155.2 Triticum dicoccoides | reverse complement strand
ACGACAGTGGAGATGACGAGGACGACGGCGGGCGATCCGGCGGCTCGACGGCCTACTCGCCTACTCCCTCCGATACAATCTGTGAGGCTTTTTCTCCCGGCTACGATGAGGATGAGGTGGCCGAGATCGTGGAGACGGTCGTCCCTCCCAAGGATCCTGCGAGGACTGGCTTGCGGCCCGAGAGAAGCTGGATCTGCTCCGCGTGTCGTCCATCGGAGGACGGCGGCGAACGCATCTCGGCCATGGAAGGTCCAATTCCCAAGGTAAGTCTACCCAAACTTACGGTTTTCGATTTGGTTGCACCGGAGGCGTGGACGTTTGTGGTAAGACGGAAGAAGGGTGGCTGTGTGGCGGCCGGCCGGCAGCAGGCGACGCCGGCGACTTCGATCGGGATCACGGCGGCGAGGGCCCTGTGTTTGAATTCCCTGATTGGCGCCTGTGGTCCTCCGGTGGCTACTTGGCCTCCTTCGGCTGGGTATGTGGCCCAGTGTGAAGGGGCTGCAGTTGGGCCGGTGAAAGGATCGAGATGGACCTAGAGGGGGCGGGGGTGGGTGAATAGGTACAATTACAAATTTTAGTTATTACTTGGCAATTTTTAGGCAATAATGCGGAATATGAAGATGAGCCTAACAATTGCATGTGAGCACACACTACTAAGCAAATAACACAAACACGTAAGTAGGCAAGCACAATATAATGTATGCAAGTGTAAAGAGACAAGTAACTACAAGTAGAGAGTTAAGGTTAGGAATAACCGCAACTCCGGAGACGAGGATGTAAGCCGATGTTCACTTCCTTGGAGGGAAGCTAGTCACCGTTAGAGGGATGGATGTTACCACGAAGGCACACCAACGCCACGAAGGCTCACCCTATTCTCCCTTTGAGACAACACTACGGAGGCGTTTCTCAACCACTAGTGGTAGACCTTGGGGTGGTCTCCAAACCCTCACAAACTTTTCCGAGGGTAATCACAAAGTTCGATTCCTCTCCGGATGACTCCTACTGCCTAGGAGTCTCCAACCTCCAAGAGTAACAAGACCGATGGGGAAATGCTCAAAACTTGCTCAAGTCACGAATTCCTTTGGTGCAAAGAAGGGGAAGAAGTGGATCTATCACTTGATTGGAGAACTTCTCTCAAAATGCTCCTAGAACACTTGGGAATCTAGGATTTAGTGTGGATGAATGAGAGAGAGAGTGAGGAATGTTCTTGTGAGGCTCAAAGTGAATGGTCAACCCTATCCCGTGGGAGGGAAGGGTGTATATATAGGTGGTGGGAAAAAGTGACCGTTTTGGGTACAGGATGGCCGGACGTCCGGAGAACGTCGGACGTCCGGAGGCCCAAATGGGTCCGGACGTCTGACAGTCATCGGACGACCGGCCGCTGTGAAAAGTGTGACCCACAATCTAGTGTACAGGATATGGACGTCTGAGCGGAGTCGGACATCCGTAAAAATGCTTCTGATGTGAAAGTGTCAGACGTCCGGAGGGTTCCGGACATCCGTAAAAATGTTTCTGTTGTGGAAGTGTCGGACGTCCGGAAGTGTCCGGACGTCCGGGCAATCAGGAAGGACCGGACGTCCGTAGGACACCGGACGTCCGAAAGCAAGGTATATAGATAGCAACTTTTGAGCAAGTTTTTCACAGATCCATCGATCCCCTCTTAATAGTGCGGGATCCCTATACTCAAGAACAAACCATAAATAAAGTCAACATCTTGTATCTCCATTCTTGAGTTATATGCTTTTGTCCCTAGTCATGATCCATGCACACGGTCTTTGGAACATAATCCTGAGATATACTTGATAAACATGATTAGTCCCGAGCATATGTGTTGTCATCAACATCAAAATATGATTAAGGGCATGATTGCACTTTCAATCTCCCCCTTTTTGGTAGTTGATGACAACTCATATGCATACTCATAATAGTAATCGGAAGTATTTGTTGTGGAGCTCAATAACCATAATAAGAATGAGTAGCGAGCGAGCTCCCCCTCAAAGTGATATCACAGATACTATTAAAACAAAAATGATGAGGGCTCCCCCTCACATTGATGCCACGATAATCAAGAGTTACACTTCATATAGATCCACCAAATCTCAGATTCAAGAAACTCATAACATAGTTTAACAACTCATAACATAGTTCAACAAACTACTCATAACATAGGTTTGATTACATAATGAGCTAGAGTAACATGCATATGGAGCCTACTCCCCCTTTGGCATCAAGTATCCAAAGAAAAGAACTAGGGGGAATGACATAACAACATCAAAGATCATCCTCATCATCATCATCATGAACACCACTGACACCAGCCTCCTCGAAGAAATCAGCCCACTCAGGACCGGAGGGAAAACCAAAATCAGAAGGGGGATCTGCAGGAAGACGCTCATCATCACTCACATCATATATGCCTGAGTCTCTCAGACGAGCCTTCAGAGCGTTCTTGGAAGTGACCATGCGAGTGACCACATCATGGTGTTGGGAGCAATGATAGGTGAACATCTTCATCATGGCTGAATGAGCCTTCCCAAGAAAACGAGCAATGCGCCGAAAGGGGCCATCGCTGGAAGGAGGATGGGTAGCGTGAGAAGGAAAACTAGCGGCGGTGCGACTAGCAGTAGCGGGAGGAGGAGGAACATGGTCAGCCGCCATGTGAGGTGGGATGACCCATCTTTCATGTATCTGAGTGCGTGCAATGGGAAAGGGAGCTACACTCTCGATAAATGCCTGAATAAAAGGTACATGAGGAAAAGCCTGCTTGTGCTGGAAGCTAGCAAGGCGGATCTCATGCCATAGAAAGTGTGGAACATTTATCTTCCTTTTAGGAGATGTGAAGAGGCGATGCATGAGATCAATGCAGTAGCTGCTGCAGGAGCCCTTGTCACCCATCTTGGGATAAATGGTGCGGATGACACACTGATAAATGATGGTGAATGGAAAACGCCAAATGGAGACTTGATTTAGACCCTTTTGTTTCTCAGTGCTAGACAAAGATGATATGGGTCTAAGAAGATCTGCACAGACCGCAATGCCTTTGGGCTTATGGTTGGGGTCATCCTTGTGGATTTTGAACCCAATGTCGGGAAATCCAAGTGCAGTGACAAACTGAGCATGAGATGCTGTGAGTGCAGTGTCGGAGGTCATCCATGTGACAGTGTTATCAGGAGCAAAGTAACATGTGGCATAAAACTGATGGATGGCAGCGTGGTTAAAATCGTGTTGAAAGGCGAATGGAGCAGCTAGATTTGACCACTCAATGAGCTCAATGGCTCCCGGATATTTCTCCGGATGAGTGCGAATGTGCTCAAGATCAATGCAAACGTGAAGTGACAAGCCTTTAGGGATGACAATCATGGTGAAGATGTCGGCTTGGACATTTGTGCAAAAGCGACTATCCTGAGAATCCCTAACAACAGTAAATTGATCTACATCACGACGCAATTTAAGATATGAAGATTTGGGGACCTCGTTGAAACGCTTAACATGACGGCCTAGTGACAGTGGAGGCTCAATGGAGATGTGACGGGCATCACCGTGGGGTTGCACCGGAGGAGGAGGAGGTTGAAAGGTTGGACGACGAGTGCCGGGCTTGGGGGCAGCGACGCGGACGCCAACCATCGGTGACGGATCCACCTCTTCAAGCTCATCCTCAAAACCCGACCCCTTCGAAGAGGAATCACTGGAAGAGCTGGGAGGACGAGCGGCACGTTTCCGAGGGTGATCTTCCTCCTGGGAGTCGTCGGAGCCACCACGACGAGACGGGCGAGCCGGCCCTCCGGTGACTTGCTTGCGAGCGGAGTGCTTGGACCGAGGCATCATGACCTAGGGGAGAAAGAAAGCACATGTCAACACCCCTCCATAGATCAGGGTGAATGCATGATGAGGGGGGAGGGAAGGTTGTGCCCTACCTTGAGAGGAAGAGCACGGAGGAGCCGAGCGGCGGGCTGGAGCAAGGGGTCGACGGACAGGCCGGGGAGAGAAACTCCAACCAGAACGGGCTGGATGGGCCGGACGGCGAGTCGCAGATCCGCGGCGGGGAGAAACCCCGGCGAGGGGTACGGCTGTGGGCGGCTGCGGGGAGTGGACGCACGGTAGGAGCGGTGGCGGCGGCGGCGGTGAAACAAGTGGAGAGGATGTGGTTGGTTGACAAACCCTACGGCGCAGTATATATAGAGCCCAGTAAAAACGTACAGACGTCCGGAGCCTACGGACGACCGGAGTCACATATGCGTCCGGACGTCCGGGAACGGACGGACGACCGGAGTCTGGACCATCAGCAAATAGAGGATGACAGAGATGATTCTACGGATGACCGACGGCTTCGGAGGACCGGGCAGATTGTAACAGAAAGGTTTTTACGGACGTCCGGAGTCTTCCGGACGTCCGGAGCTTCATCGTCTAGGCCAACTTAAGGGAACCAGAGTGGATTTTACGGACGTCCGGAGAGGCCGGACGACCGGTCGAAGGTAATCAGAGCAGAATATACGGACGTCCGACAGTGAAATACCACACGGACGTCCGGAACGTACGAACGTCCGACGCCAAAAGTTTTGACAGGAGGCAAGAATGCAGGTGCTGATCATGATGAGGAGAAAGGCATTTTTTTTCTTACACAGTAAAACTTATTTATGTAGTAACTCGTATCTTACCTTACTCAATCATAGCCATATACTACAAGTGGTGGCTAATTCCACAATGTCTGAGTAGACATGACATGACACAGAAAGACTTGAACTTTGAGTGCATAGTCACTACTCCATCATGTTAAAGCACCATAGGTCTAGACCCATGGATACTTTGAGAGTGTTGGTTCTTTTTATGCATTGAGTAGGGCGAGAACATTCATGAATTGAATGTCTCCCCCTAAGTATATGACTACATCATGACAAGACACTAGATTCATGCATGACTAGGTACTAGATTTCACATAATGTTGTCAAGCTCCAAGATACCAAGTTCACGCCTAAGTCGACAGCACCTTGCTTCATCTAGAGGTTTGGTGAAGATATCTGCTAGTTGAAAATCTGTACCAATGTGATCAATGTGAATATCACCCTTTTCAACATGATCTCTCAAGAAATGATACCTAATATCAATGTGTTTGGTGCGGAGATGATCTTTGGGGTTCTCAGCAATATTGATGGCACTTTCATTATCACACAGAAGAGGCATATTTCTATAGGTGATACCGTAATCCTTCAAAGTTTGCCTCATCCATAACAACTGAGTTGCACAACTAGCGGCAGCAATGTATTCAGCTTCTGCGGTAGAGAGAGCAATACAATTTTGTTTCTTCGAGGACCAACTCACCAAGGATCGTCCAAGAAACTGACATGCACCGGATGTGGACTTATGATCCACTTTGTCTCCAGCCCAATCCGAATCCGTGTACCCAATGAGATCAAACTTAGCATCCTTGGGGTACCAAAGGCCCAACTTTGGGGTGTGAACAAGGTATCTAAGAATATGCTTAACCGCCTTATGATGACTTTCCTTAGGGAAAGCTTGAAATCTAGCACACATTCATACACTTAACATGATGTCTGGTCTAGATGCACAAAGATAAAGCAATGAACCAATCATAGAGCGGTAAGTAGATGGGTCGAAGGGAGTACCATTTGTGTCTTCAGTGAGAGTGATTTTGGTTGGCATGGGTGTCTTGCATGGACTAGCGTCAGACATACCAAACTTTTCTATAATATCCTTGAGGTACTTTGCTTGAGATACGAAAATTCCTTCTTGAAATTGTTGAATTTGAAATCCGAGAAAGAACTTCAAATCCGTATTGAGTGACATTTCAAAATTCTTGGTCATTGAATCCGCAAACTTCTTGCATAAATGAATGTTAGGAGAACCAAAAATGATGTCATCTACATAGATTTGGCATAGAATCAAAGCACCCTTGTCCCTCTTAGTAAAAAGAGTGGGATCGATCACCCCTCTCACAAAACCATCATCGAGTAAAAACTTCTTCAAATGATGATACCAAGCACGAGGTGCTTGTTTGAGGCCATACAAAGCCTTATGAAGTTTATACACATAGTCTTTGTGAAAGGGATCAACGAACCCGGGTGGTTGTGACACATATACTTCTTCTTGTAGAGGACCGTTAAGGAAAGCACTCTTCACATCCATTTGATGTAATGTAAAACCATTGAAAGCGGCATAAGCAAGTAAAATGCGAATGGATTCAAGACGGGCAACGGGGGCAAAGGTCTCACCAAAGTCCAAACCTTCAACTTGTGAGTACCCGTGTGCCACAAACCTTGCCTTGTTGCGGATGATGACACCATTTTCATCTTGCTTGTTCTTGAAAATCCATTTTGTTCCAATGACGTTGTGCTCGGTGGACGGCCTCTTGACTAGTGACCACACTTGGTTGCGTTCAAAACTATTCAACTCTTCTTGCATAGCAACAAGCCAATCGTTGTCCATCAATGCCTCTTGTACCTTGAGTGGTTCAATACTAGACACAAACGAGAAGTGAGCACAAAAGTTTGTCAAATGTTTACGAGTGACTCTACCTTCCGAGATGCCGGTGAGGATTTTGTCAACATCAACATGACCGGCAAATCGAGGCATGATGGAGGTGAGGGTTTCACGAGGTTCAACTTCATGTCCATCATCCACATCTTCAACATATGGATCATTCACGTGTGGAGGAAGATCTTCCTGTTCATGTTGCATTTGTTGAGGTTCGTCATCCATGATTGGACTTTCTTGTTCTTTCTCTTGATGATGATCTTGTTCTTGATGATTATCATTAAGTGAGACTTGATCAACCTCATCAACTTGGGCTAAGGGTATTGGTTGAGCACTAGGAACTTGTATTGGTATGGATGTTGAAGTAGTTTGATGATGTGTGAGACCTTCATCTTCTTCTTCATCATCATGAAGTTCTTGTTCCATAGGAAGAAGTGCACCAACACCCATGTTCAAAATTTCTTGAGAAGAATCTTCTTCACCTACATCACTTAGATCAACTTGCTCCCTATGGGAGCCATTAAATTCATCAAACACCACGTCACAAGTTTCTACAGCACATCCATTGGATTTGTTGTAGACTCTATAGGCATGAGAGTTTGATCCATAACCAACAAATATACCCTCAATTGTTTTGGATTGAAATTTTCCTAACCGTTCTCTTTTGTTGAGAATGAAACATTTGCACCCAAATACACGAAAGTACTTGACATTTGGCTTGTTTTTAGTTAGAAGCTCATATGGAGTCTTTTCCAATATAGTGCGGAGGAAGAGTCGGTTTGATGCATGACATGCGGTATTGATAGCTTCAGCCCAAAAACTATGTGGTGACTTGTATTCATCCAATATGGACCTTGCCAATTCTACAAGTGTACGGTTCTTCCGTTCGGCTACACCATTTTGCTGAGGAGTGTATGGAGCTGAATATTGATGCTCAATCCCTTCATCACTAAGAAATTCTTCCAAGGTATAGTTCTTGAACTCAGAGCCATTGTCACTCCTTATTGCTCGGATTTCTTTGTCAAACTTGCGTTGGGCTTGCTTGGCAAAATCAATGAAGGTGATCTTCGTTTCGTCCTTGGACTTGAGGAAGAACACCCATGTATATCTTGAGTAATCATCAACAATGACAAGCCCATACTTTTTCCCACCAAGACTATCCCATGAAGGAGGCCCAAAAAGATCCACATGAAGGAGCTCAAGGGGCCTTGAAGTAGATGCTATGTTCTTGGGTGGGTGCTTTGATTGATGTTGCTTCCCGGCTATGCATGCACTACACACACGATCTTTCTCAAAAGAGACATTGGTTAGTCCAAGGATGTGATTCCCCTTTAAGAGATCTTGAAGATTTCTCATGCCGACATGGGCTAGCCGGCGATGCCATATCCACCCCTTGTCAGCCTTGGCCATTAGACAAGTTTCATGGAATGTGCTCTCTTTCGAGAAATCAACCGTGTAAAGGTTCCCATCCAACTCTCCAACAAAGGACACTTCGAGAGTATCTCTCTTAAAGACTTTCACATCCGTTAGTCCAAAGAGTGTATCATAACCAGCATAAGCCAATTGGCGAACAGAAAGCAAGTGATATTTAAGGGATTGGACAAGCATAACATTTGCAAGAGACATGTCATTGGTGATATCCACCTTTCCCAATCCGAGTACCTGTCCTTTTGAACCTCCACCAAACATAATGCTCATGAATGGTTGAATAGCTTCCATGAAATCGTAGAGCAATTTGCTATCTCCGGTCATATGATTTGCACATCCACTATCAATCACCCATTTCACTCCACCGGAGAAGCTTACCTACACACAATTAGGACTTGGTTAGAGGCACCCATTTTGCAATGGGACCTCTCAAGTTAGTTACAAGGGTCTTAGGGACCCAAATAGCATAGAAACGGAATGTATTTCGAGGACCAACAAATTTTGCAAAGACTTCTCCATCCTTAGTCTTACGAAGTACATAGGAAGGAGGCATGAACTCTTTAGGCTTGTTGAGAGTGGGCATGCCCCTTGTGGCCTTCCCACTCACAACCTTACCTTTCTCCTTGTGCCCTTCTCTTACAAAAGTTTCATTTAGAGGAGTTGTGCACTTTTGGGAGGACGTCTTCTTATTGCTTGTGCTAGGGTCAAACCCAAGTCCCTCTTTGGCAAACACCTCATTGTGTTGGCTCAAAATCTCATCAAGATTCTTTTGCCCTTGAGCACATGTCATGAGACCTTTCTCAATTTGAGCCTTGAGAAAACGATTTTCCTCAAGAATAGATGCTAGATCACTACTAGAGTTAGTAGCACAAGCATCAACATTTATAATAGGGGAAGAGTAAGCCTTGGCTAAAGTTCCAAGATAAGTAAGTTTGAGCGTCTCAAAACTCTTTCTAAGAATGGTGAGCTCTCCTTCCTTAGTCTTGAGGGACACGGATAGAAGCTCACAATCCTTAGATAGAGAAGCATGAGACTTCACAAGCTTGCTTTTATCATTCATTAACTCTTCACAAGAGTCAATAG
Organism: Triticum dicoccoides; assembly: GCF_002162155.2. Classification (NCBI taxonomy): domain Eukaryota; kingdom Viridiplantae; phylum Streptophyta; class Magnoliopsida; order Poales; family Poaceae; genus Triticum; species Triticum dicoccoides. Next base: position 43,402,344 of record NC_041381.1, on the reverse strand, counting down.
CCTTTTTCAAGGAGGCAAGATCATTAGTGTGAACATCAATGTTTGCACCAATTTTTAAGCATAGTTCATCATTTCGTGCTTCCTCATATTGGACTTTCCGCTCAAGGATTTCACACTTTTCCTTTTCCTCGGTGACGAGGGTTTCGTGTTCCTTAATGGTGATGGTGTGCTTACTCACCATCTCCATAAGCATACGAAACATAGTGAGTTTCTTTCCTTTGAGGGAGCACATGAACTTATTAAGTTTAGCAATCATAGGATCATCTAGATCATCATCCTCATAGCTATCCTCCGCATCAAGGTACTCATCACTAGGAGTAGAAGGTGTGAAAAGAGGAGGATTTGATCTTGGAGTTACCTTGACCTTGTCAGAAGAGCTTTGGTCCTCTCCTTCTTCAACCATGGCCTTTGCCATTAGGCACTTGTGAGCATTGCCCTTGTAATCTTTCATGTAGTTGTAGGTGACCACGTCACCACTCTTGTTTACTAACCTCAGCGTGTTTTGAGAGTCTTGAGAAACTCCGGCAACACCACTAACATCATCCGGATCAGATTCTTCTTGAGCAACCATTGCCATTCCATCTCTCTTCTTGAGCTTGGAGTTCAAAGGATTTGGCAACTTCTTCTTGGGAAAGGTCTTGGGAAACCTTGGTTTATCTTCTCTCTTCTCATAAGGGCACTCGTTGGAGAAGTGACTGGTTTCTTCACAGTTGTAGCATTTTCTCACTTTCTTCTTTTGAAATCTTCCCTTGAATTTTCCGGCGCTAAACTTCTTGACAAAAAGAGTCACGTCTTCATACGAAGGGCCCTCGTCGGAATCAATCTCATTACCATCTTCATCCTCATCATCTTCTTCTTCTTCTTCACTTTGCTCATCTTCACATACTTGCTTGGCCTTCAATGCAAGATTGATTTTTGATGATGGGGCCCATGCATGGAAAGTTGTTTTTTGGCATTGGCCTTTGACTCTTCAAATAGTTGGAAGGTGGATATGATGTCATCTGTAGTCATTTCCTTGAAGGTATGGTGTTGTCTTATGTCCCACACCATTTGATGATGATATGGAGCAAGAGCATGAAGCAACTTATCACACTCACATGACTCAATATCCGCAGTGAGAGTCATGAGACGCTCAAGGAGTTGATTGGGGGTTTCACCTTTTTCCATACAAAATTTTTGCAATTGCCCCTTGGCAATTTCATATTGAGCACTCCGGAGGGTAGAAGTGCCAGTCCTGGATCGTATAATACTTTCCCATAGTTCCTTGGCACTTTTGATGTGTATGAACGGTCTCCTTTGTTTTCATCCATACCTCTCCTTATACACATGATTGCCGTGTCATTGAGGTTCTTGTCATATATTTCTCTTGGTGTGGGGTTCTTTGGATCAACCACATGATAGCCATACTCTATAATCTCCAGCATCTCATTGTTTCCATGTCGAAGATGATCCTACATAGCAACTTTCCACAATGCAAAATCGGCAGTAGCAGTAAGTAAAGGAGGTTTGCCTTGAGGGTTATATCTTGGTTTCTCAACCTGAGGTCTTGCATAAAGCCAAGGAACACTGGTGTGTTCATTGCTAGGAGGTTGTTGACCAAGTGATGAAGTAGGCACAGTTGGCCTCGGACTCACACCACTTGAGTGTGGTGCAAGCACCGCGGACAACGTGGCTAATCTCAGTTGGACCAAGGCCTCAAGAGAAGCATCATGCTCCTCTTTTTGCTTAGCAAGGGCCCGTTCTAGATCCTGAGACATAAAGGACTTGACTTCAGAAGAAGCCTCGCCTTTATCCTTAGGATCTACAACCAGGGGAGTCCCATCTGGGTTCATCTCGCTCTAGGGCGGTTAAGCCACAAGAATAGAGCACGAGGCTCTGATACCAATTGAAAGGATCGAGATGGACCTAGAGGGGGGGTGAATAGGTACAATTACAAATTTTAGTTATTACTTGGCAATTTTTAGGCAATAATGCGGAATATGAAGATGAGCCTAACAATTGCACGTGAGCACACAGTACTAAGCAAATAACACAAACACGTAAGTAGGCAAGCACAATATAATGTATACAAGTGTAAAGAGACAAGTAACCACAAGTAGAGAGTTAAGGTTAGGAATAACCGCAACTCCGGGAGACGAGGATGTAAGCCGATGTTCACTTCCTTGGAGGGAAGCTAGTCACCGTTAGAGGGATGGATGTTACCACGAAGGCACACCAACGCCACGAAGGCTCACCCTATTATCCCTTTGAGACAACACCACGGAGGCGTTTCTCAACCACTAGTGGTAGACCTTGGGGTGGTCTCCAAACCCTCACAAACTTTTCCGAGGGTAATCACAAAGTTCGATTCCTCTCCGGATGACTCCTACCGCCTAGGAGTCTCCAACCTCCAAGAGTAACAAGACCGATGGGGAAATGCTCAAAACTTGCTCAAGTCACGAATTCCTTTGGTGCAAAGAAGGGGAAGAAGTGGATCTATCACTTGATTGGAGAACTTCTCCCAAAATGCTCCTAGAACACTTGGGAATCTAGGATTTAGTGTGGATGAATGAGAGAGAGAGTGAGGAGTGTTCTTGTGAGGCTCATAGTGAATGGTCAACCCTATCCCGTGGGAGGGAAGGGTGTATATATAGGTGGTGGGAAAAAGTGACCGTTTTGGGTACAGGATGGCCGGACGTCCGGAGAACGTCGGACGTCCGGAGGCCCAAATGGGTCCGGACGTCCGACAGTCATCGGACGACCGGCCGCTGTGAAAAGTGTGACCCACAATCCAGTGTACAGGATACGGACGTCCGAGCGGAGTCGGACATCCGTAAAAATGCTTCTGATGTGAAAGTGTCGGACGTCCGGAGGGTTCCGGACATCCGTAAAAATGTTTCTGTTGTGGAAGTGTCGGACGTCCGGAAGTGTCCAAACGTCCGGGCAATCAGGAAGGACCGGACGTCCGTAGAACACCAGACGTCCGAAAGCAAGGTATATAGATAGCAACTTTTGAGCAAGTTTTTCACAGATCCATCGATCCCCTCTTAATAGTGCGGGATCCCTATACTCAAGAACAAACCATAAATGAAGTCAACATCTTTTATCTCCATTCTTGAGTTATATGCTTTTGTCCTTAGTCATGATCCATGCACACGGTCTTTGGAACATAATCCTGAGATATACTTGATAAACATGATTAGTCCCGAGCATATGTGTTGTCATCAACATCAAAATATGATGAAGGGCATGATTGCACTTTCACCCGGGTCCAGTAATACTGGGAAACGATGGGCTCGAGGATACATCGATCGTCAACGTGAATCACGCATGCAGTGATCGATCGGGTTCATCCCCCATGCTTGCGCCGTAGGGTTCTGCTGCGGCGTTCTCCTCATCGGCGGGCGGTTCCTGCCGATCGTGCTTGTCGCATCCCCCCGCTAGGGTCCATGGCGGTTCAGGGTGCGGCTGGGAAGAGGCCGACCGAGCCTCCTGGGCGGGCCGCGCTGGGGCTGCGTCGGGCGGTGGCCGTGGTGTGCTGCCCTCGGCTGTGCCGTCGCCGGCTGCTGCCGCAGGCCGTGGTACTTTGCTCCCTGGAGCTGGCCGGGGCGCGATGCCTCCGGTGCCGCGGGTGGTCGGTTGGGGAGGTGCGTTGCCAGGTGCGGCTGTGGGGCGTGGTGCCACGGCGCCTGCCGGCGCTCGTGTGCCGGTGATTGTGGCCTCGGGTTTGGCGCCTGGTCGTGGTGGGCAGGCTGGTGGTGCTGCTGGTAGGGGCGGCACGGCGCCTAAGCCGCCAACGGTAGGGGCGCTGGGGTTAGTGGGACTTCTGCCTAGGCCAGCACCGCCACCTCACTTCGTCACCAAACCTGTGGCTGGTGCTAATACAGCGCCTAGGGGACAATGGGGAGACGATGGTTTCGACGCCTATGGGGCAGGTGTGTGTGTGGGCCAGGCCCAAAACAGAGCACGGGCACGCGCGGCCTGGGTTATGCCGTATCTCACTCTGTATCCACCGCGCTCTCCTCGAGCGGCACGCGTCGAATGCGGCGTCGTGGGAGAGATCGTGGGTGGTTTCTTTATTCGGAAAGACGGAACGCCCGCCCCCTCCCTCTTTATAAGCAGGGGAAACAGGGGCAGTTCGCCCATCTTGCCGGTTGCTACTCCAATCTCAGAAATCTCCGCCGCTCCCCCCTTCTTCCCAAAGATGAAAGAGAGCAGCGCTCCGTCCCCCATCGCCACCAGCATCACCAACACCATCGATCTCCCCCACCACCTCCGCCATGGCTCCGAAAGCCGACAAGGGGAAGGTCGTGAACTCGGCCGAGGCGCAGCGGCTCGCGGCGCTGCGAAAGGAGCGGGCAATCTTCCCCCCCCCCAGCTCGCTGCGAAGGAGCTGAGGGAGTACTACTACCTCTTCTGGTCGACGGAGACGCGAGCGCATCCGCGTACGAAGGTACTCCCAGCTGTTACTTCGGAACTGGCTCCGAATGGATACCCTTTCTTCGCGCTGTTCTTCTACTGCGGGCTCTGCCCGCCTTTCTCTGAATTTTTCTGCGATATCATGAACACCTACGGGTTCCGCCTCCTTGACTTCACCCCCAATGTTGTTCTGACCATGGCAGTTTTCGCACATCTCTGCGAAAACTTTATCGGAGTCTATCCAAACGTAGCTCTTTTCCGCCACTTCTTTATGCCCCGAGTTGAGAGAGGGGAGCCTTTATCCGGCGGAATCGCCTGGATCTCGAGAGCTGGCAAGAAGGAAGCTTATCTGGAGGGAGAGCTCCGCAGCAAGTGGGAGGAATGGTGAGCAGAATGGTGCTGGATTGTCGAGGAGAACCCGCAGCCATTTACCGCCCAGCGCCAAGCCCCAATAGCGCGCGGCAACGATTGGAGCAACGTGGCCCCGGAAGATGATAGGCTGAAGATTACCGTCACCCGGATCGTACGCCTCAGGCTTGCCGGGCTCACCGTAGGCGCCGTTGGCGCAGATTTTCTTCGCTGCCACATCGCCCCCCTGCAGGAGAGGAGGAGACCCGCCTGGGAGTTCCAGAACGCGGCGGATATCATGAGGCTGCGCCCGGGCCTCAACTTCAACTTCACTGTCCTGTAACTGGACGCGATGATCTTGGAACTGTACAAGCGCGATCCTCAGCATCCCGAAGCGTTCATGTTGCCGAGGGATGTCGTTCCGCTGTGCAACAAATCCTTGCTCGACCGCATCCGTGCAATGATGCCGCTGTGCGATTCGCATGGAATTGTCCCAACTTGGCAAGAGCCTGCAGACGACGTTGTGCGGGATTTATTTGACGGCTTGGTAGAAGTGCCAGTCCGCTCCGATGCACAGAAGAGCCTTACTCGCGACACCACCGATGCGGAGATGCAGAGCATCGCCACTAGGCTGGAAGAGGTGGCAGCAGCCGCTGCCGCGGGCGAGTTCGGATTCACCGTGGAGGAGGCAGAGGCAGCAGAGGCGGCAAGCCTTGTCGAGCGAGAGCAGCTTGCCGGCGAGGAAGAGCTTGTCGGGCCTGAAGCTGAGTCGAGCGAGCCCGCCGAGGGAGCAATCGACTCGTTGAAGATCGGCTCCTCCTCCTCCCCACCTTCAGCCAGCTCGCCGCAAGCGGAGCCCCCGGCTCCACCAAGAAGGCGTCTCCGCAAGGCCGGGGACGTAGCGGGGCGGCAGACGAGTCAACAGCCGCTGTGCCGTGCGACACGCTCTACCGCGGCAAGCACTATTGCCGCGGGAGCGCCTCACGCCGCTGCGGCAACTGGAGCGGGGTCTTCCCGGTCCACCGCTACTGCTCCTGCTAAGCGGACAAGGGAACCTACTCCTCCGCCTCGTCGCACCGGAGGCGAGCCGGACTTTGATCTCTCCGCGCTCAGCTCCGACGAGGAAGAAGAAGAGTAAGATTCTTTGTTGTACTTGTAGTTCTTCAATTCTTGTTGTTTTGTCTTGTATCTGATTTGCTTTACTCCGAACCCATTCCTTTTCAGGACTCTGGCCCAGAGAGCGGCGAAGAGAGCCAAGGTCCCGGTGATTGTCATCGAGGATGAACCCACCGCGACAGCAGGGGGCGTGTCCGAGACCACCTTGCCGGACCCGGCAACTTTTCCCCAAAGCAGCCCCCAGCGCAGCCCCCAGCGTAAGTATATAGTTTACTTCCTGCTGTCAGGCGCGCATGGGTGCTCTTTCTTTGCTGATATCTGACTGTTGGTTTGTGTAGGAGCAGAGCAGCCTCCCGCTCCCTGGCGTTGTCTAGTGTCTGAGTCAAAGTAACCAGCTTCAACTCAATATCTACGTTGGAGTCCTTGGCGGCGCTAAGCTCTTTGCTCCTCTCAGCTAGACGACCCTGCAGCTCGCCATGAGCGGCGGCGGCCTTCTCGCGCTCACGCTTGAGCGCAGCAAGCTCCTCGCCGCTCACCTTGAGATCGGCCTCCAGCTGCGCCATCTTCGTCTCCAGCTCCTTCTTGGCGGCCTCGGCAGCGTCCTCTGCTTCCTTGAGAGCCCCGCCAAATGTTTGCTCGCGCGCGGCAAGCTCCTCCTCGTGGCTGTCAAGGTTGACCTTGCGCTGCGCCAACTCGCCTTCCTGCGCAGATAGCTTTTCGGCAATAAGCCGCTGTTGCTCTTCAACTTCAGCCTTCTCGAGGAGGAAGGCTTTCCGCTCCTCGGTGACTTGCTCCCGCTCCTCTGCCAGGGACCGGAGAGTTTCCTGCCTGAGACCCCGGAGCTCCTCAGCGCGCTTCTCGGGATTCCAGCTTGGCCTGTCGGGCGCGGTAAAGCGACAACAGCTTCCGCAGCAGCCGTTCCTCCTCAGGCTCGTCGCTGCTGCTGCTTGGCGCGTCGACCAATGTCAGCCCAGCGGAGGCGAGCACCTCTCCATCCAGGATCTCTCCTTCGTCCGGCGCCCTGGAGACGCCCAGGGGAGCTTTATGAAGATGCCGTCGCCGGCCTTCAAATAGGCGCCGGGCTGGGGCTCTTCGGAGCCTGGCGCTGCAGCAGCGGCGGAGGGATCGGCGGTCGGCGTAGCGCCTGACACTCCTGTAGCCTCGGGGCCATCAGTGCGATCGCCGGATCCCTCGCCAGCTTCTGCGGCGGCAGCTTTGGCGGCCTCTTCGCCGGCGGGATCATCAGCGCCGGCTTCTCCTTCGGTGGCAACGGCGTTGTCGGTATTGCTGCACGGGTTCTCCTCGCCGGCGACCTCGGTTTCCATCGGCTCCGTGGCAGATGGATCTGACGAACGGAAAAAGGAGAAAAGTCAAGCAAATATCCAAAAAGAAAATCAGAAGAAGAAGAACCCAAGGGAAGTTTTCACGCAAGAAGATTACCTGTACTAGGATCTGCAGTCATGGTCTCGACCACCGGAGGGTCGCCGGTGCTGTCCCTTGCCGGAGAACTGTCCCTTGCCAGAGAATTCTCCCTTGCCAGAGAGCGCTCCCTTGCCGGGGAATCCTCCCTTAGCGGTGTAGTCGAAGTAGATGGTATTTCGGGAGCGGCTTCCGGGCACTCCTGGTGAGGCTGCTCTGCTCCTACACAAACCAATAGTCAGATATCAGCAAAGAAAGAGAACCCATGCGCGCCTGACAGCAGGAAGTAAACTATATACTTACGCTGGGGGCTGCTTTGGGGAAAAGATGCCGGGTCCGGCAAGGTGGTCTCGGACACGCCCCCTGCTGTCGCGGTGGGTTCGTGCTCGATGACAATCACCGGGACCTTGGCTCTCTTTGCCGCTCTCTGGGCCAGAGTCATGAAAAGGAATGGGTTCGGAGTAAAGCAAATCAAATACAAGACAAAACAGCAAGAATTGAAGAACTACAAGTACATCAAAGAATCTTACTCTTCTTCTTCCTCGTCGGAGCTGAGCGCGGAGAGATCGAAGTCCGGCTCGCCTCCGGTGCAACAGGCGAAGGAGTAGGTTCCCTTGTCCGCTTAGCAGGAGCAGTAGCGGTGGACCGGGAAGACCCCGCTCCAGTTGCCGCAGCGGCGTGAGGCGCTCCCGCGGCAACAGTGCTTGCCGCGGTAGAGCGTGTCGCACGGCACAGTGGCTGTTGACTCGTCTGCCGCCCCGCTACGTCCCCGGCCTTGCGGAACGCCTTCTTGGTGGAGCTGGGGGCTCCGCTTGCGGCGAGCTGGCTGAAGGTGGGGAGGAGGAGGAGCCGATCTTCAATGAGTCGCTTGCGCCCTCGGCGGGCTCGCTCGACTCAGCTTCAGGCCCGACAAGCTCTTCCTCGCCGGCAAGCTCCTCTCGCTCGACAAGGCTTGCCGCCTCTGCTGCCTCTGCCTCCTCCAGGTGAATCCGAACTCGCCCGCGGCAGCGGCTGCTGCCGCCTCTTCCAGCCTAGTGGCGATGCGCTGCATCTCCGCATCGGTGGTGTCACGAGTAAGGCTCTTCTGTTCATCGGAGCGGACCGGCACTTCTACCAAGACGTCCAAGAAATCCCGCATGACGTCGTCTGCAGGCTCTTGCCAAGTTGGGACAATTCCATGCGAATCGCACAGTGGCATCATTGCACGGATGCGGTCGAGCGAGGAGTTGTTGCACAACGGAACTTACACCCCTAGGCAACATGAACGCTTCGGGATGCTAAGGATCGCGCTTGAACAGTTCCAGGATCATCGCGTCCAGTTCCAGGACAGTGAAGTCGAAGTTGAGGCCCGGGCGCAGCCTCATGATATCCGCCGCGTTCTGGAACTCCCAGGCGGGTCTCCTCCTCTCCTGCAGGGGGGCGATGCAGCGGCGAAGAAAATCTGCGCCAACGGCGCCTACGGTGAGCCCGGCAAGCTTGAGGCATAGGATCCGGGTGACGGCAATCTTCAGCCTATCGTCTTCCGGGGCCACGTTGCTCCAATCGTTGCCGCGCACTATTGGGGTTTGGCGCTGGGCGGTAAATGGCTGCGGGTTCTCCTCGACAATCCAGCACCATTCTGCTCTCCATTCCTCCCACTTGCTGCGGAGCTCTCCCTCCAGATAAGCTTCCTTCTTGCCAGCTCTCGAGATCCAGGCGATTCTGCCGGATAAAGGCTCCCCTCTCTCAACTCGGGGCATAAAGAAGTGGCGGAAAAGAGCTACGTTTGGATAGACTCCGACAAAGTTTTCGCAGAGATGTGCGAAAACTGCCATGGTCAGAACAGCATTGGGGGTGAAGTCAAGGAGGCGGAACCCGTAGGTGTTCATGATATCGCAGAAAAATTCAGAGAAAGGCGGGCAGAGCCCGCAGTAGAAGAACAGCGCGAAGAAAGGGTATCCATTCGGAGCCAGTTCTGAAGAGGCAGTTGGGAGTACCTTCATACGCGGATGCGCTCGCGTCTCCGTCGACCAGAAGAGGTAGTTGTACTCCCTCAGCTCCTTCGCGCCGAGCTGGGGGGGGGGGGATTGCCCGCTCCTTTCGCAGCGCCGCGAGCCGCTGCGCCTCGGCCGACTTCACGACCTTCCCCTTGTCGGCTTTCGGAGCCATGGCGGAGGTGGTGGGGGAGATCAACAGCGTTGGTGATGCTGGTGGCGATGGGGGGCGGAGCGCTGCTCTATTTCAGCTTTGGGAAGAACGGGGGAGCGGCGGAGATTTCTGAGATTGGAGTAGCAACCGGCAAGATGGGCGAACTGCCTCTGTTTCCCCTGCTTATAAAGAGGGAGGGGGCGGGCGTTCCGTCTTTCCGAATAAAGAAACCACCCAGGATCTCTCCCACAACGCCGCATTCGACGCGTGCCGCTCGAGGAGGGCGCGGTGGATACAGAGTGAGATACGGCATAACCCAGGCCGCGCGTGCCCGTGCCCTGTTTTGGGCCTGGACCAACAGCGCTCGGCACCGTGTGTGGCCCAGGCCCGGGGGCTCCTGTCGGTGTACTAGAGTAGGGGTACCCTAGTATCCCGAACTTGTGCACGGGCAGTTGCAGCACCCCGCGGCAAGGCTTGCCGGGTGACCGCCAAGGTCCTCCATGGTTCCTTTGGAGCCATTCAAGAACAAAGTATTCAAGCCAAGGAGACAAGGCCCGGCAAGAGGAGCTTGTCGGGAAGGCCAACCAAGGCATCTCAAGGAACTTGCCGCGACGTGCCACGCGTCCCGGCGAGGCCCGGTGAGCGACAAGCTTCCGGACGCGACAAGACGCTTGCCGCGACAAGCTACCACTCTGTACCCGCGCTCCAGCACATCCACCAACGTGTCGCCCTGGGGCCTTTCCAGGCGCGCGTGGCAAGAGGCTGTGCGGCCAGCGGTGCGCGGTGGCAAGCGACGCTGACAAGATTGCCATCGTGGTGAGCGGTGGCGTCCCTGACGGTCCCTTTTTGCACTATTTCGGCGACGCAGACGGGCATTTAATGCCTTTGTCCCCTGCCGTCAGGGTTAGGTATGATACACTGTACAGGTGGTTGTACCAACCGCAATTCCTTTTCCATTTTTACCCTTGTCTACGTTGCCACCTATCGGAGACCCCTTTAGCATATAAAAGGAGGCCCATGCGCAACATAGGGAAGGAGGCAGAAAAACACTCACGCTCGGTCTCGTTAGCAGCTAGTGTGTACTGTAGCACTCAGCGCTCCCGAGCAAGAACTCAATACACTCAGACATGCAGCAGTAGGAGTGTTATCTCTCCGGAGAGCTCCTAAGCTGGGTAAACCGCTCGTGTGCTTCGCCTCGATCCGCTCTTCG
>NC_041381.1:43366812-43391291 GCF_002162155.2 Triticum dicoccoides | reverse complement strand
GACATCTTTGGCGCGGAAACTGATCTACGAACACCTATGGGACCGGCGAACCGAGCCCCTTTCGGTTCGGCAGGGGCGGAGATCGCACGAAGAGCAGATCGAGGCGAAGCACACGAGTGGTTTACCCAGCTTCGAAGCTCTCCGGAGAGATAACACTCCTACTGCTGCATGTCTGAGTGTATTGAGTTCTTGCTCGGGAGCGCTGAGTGCTACAGTACACACTAGCTGCTAACGACACCGAGCGTGAGTGTTTTTCTGCCTCCTTCCCTACGTTGCGCATGGGCCTCCTTTTATATGATAAAGGGGTCTCCGACAGGTGGCAACATAGACAAGGGTAAAAATGGAAAAGGAATTGCGGTTGGTACAACCACCTGTACAGTGTATCATACCTAACCCTGACGGCAGGGGACAAAGGCATTAAATGCCCGTCTGCGTCGCCCAAATAGTGCAAAAAGGGACCGTCAGGGACGCCACCGCTCGCCACGATGGCAGTCTTGTCAGCGTCGCTTGCCACCGCAGAGCCTCTTGCCACGCGCGCCTGGAAAGGCCCCAGGGCGACACGTTGGTGGATGTGCTGGAGCGCGGGTACAGAGTGGTAGCTTGCCGCGGCAAGAGTCTTGTCGCGTCCGGAAGCTTGTCGCTCACCGGGCCTCGCCGGGACGCGTGGCACATCGCGGCAAGCTCCTTGAGATGCCTTGGTTGGCCTTCCCGGCAAGCTCCTCTTGCCGGGGCCTTGTCTCCTTGGCTTGAATACTTTGTTCTTGAATGGCTCCAAAGGAACCACGGAGGACCTTGGCGGTCACCCGGCAAGCCTTGCCACGGGGTGCTGCAACTGCCCGTGCACAAGTTCGGGATACTAGGGTACCCCTACTCTAGTACACCGACAGTGTGCACCGTGGCTCATCGTCCACGGGTGGTGGCCGAGGTTACGCTTGGCAGAGTGACGGGTCGGCAGAGCGACCGTTCCTGGGTCCCCAGGGTGGCTTTGTTGAGGGTGCTTCTGGCCCGGATTCTAGACAGCATGGTGGCTTTCGCGGGCATCGTGGTGGTCGGGCGGGTGAGGGGGCCGGTACCGTCCTCGTCCGCCGCCACCACCGGTTGTTGTCGAGCAGACGACAGATAGCGGGGCTGCCGAGGAGCCTGTGTTGACCGGTCACACTATGGAGGTGGTGACGGCTCTTGCGTCTGCTCCAGTTCCTGAGATCGAGGTTATGACTGATGTGTCCGTGGAGATGATGGACAGGGCTGAGTCTTATAGAGCGTCCAAGTGGGAGCGCAGGAAGGAAAAGATGCTTTGTTATCGTTGTGGAGACAAGGGCCACTTCATTGCGGAGTGTGTGGCGCGATTATGTGATACCTGCGGTAAACTGGCACACGAATCTGGGGATTGTCCGTTACTGCGCGATCAGGCACCGTCACTCATGATGTATGGAGTTTACTGTGCTGAGTTAACTTTTTTCGAGTCTTTGACTGAGCGTGAGGTTCCTGACGAGTCCTCGGGTCTGACCACGGGGATTGTCAAGGTCACCAGAGGGGAGGTGTCCGAGACACAGATCGTGCAGAGGCTTCGAGAGCTGGCCCCTGGGAATTTCACTGGGACCTTGTCAGTCTTGAGGATAAGATGTTCAGGGTTGATTTCCCATCCGTGGAGGATCTGCAGAGGTTGTTGATTTTTGGGATATGTAAGGTGCCGGGTACTGATGGCATCCTTGAGTTTTAGGAATGGAAGCTTGTTGAGCCTCAGGGCAAACCGCTTACGCAGGCGTGTTTGCGATTTTCTGGGGCACCTTCCACGCTGCTGCAGGATGCTCGGGTTGTGGCCAACATGGGTATTCTTGTGGGGAAGCCTGAGCGTGTGGACATGGCTTTCACCAGAGCTCACGGGATTGCTCGGTTCTGGTCAGTATTCTGAACATTGAGTTTATGCCGAAAGTGGTTAAGTGGGCTTGTCGAGGCAGGATTTATAATCTGGTTGTTGAGTTTGAGGACGAGAGCCTTCTGGCTGCGTCGGCTCACGAGTCTGACGTTGATATGCACGAGGGTGACGGTGGCGCGGGAGTTTAGGAACCACCGGTCGAGGACTCTGGATGACAGCTGTCCATGGGGCCGGGGTCCGAGACCATGACGACCGGGGATACATCTACCCAACCCTCCTCGGTGCCTTCGACGACTCTGAGATTTGGGTCCTTCTAGCCTTCTTCTGCACCACCGAGGTTGTGGAGTGACCGGGTTGAGTCCGAGGAGGCTCTTGAGCTCGATTTGCCTGCTTTGGGGTTACAAGATGCTCTGGATATGAGTATCGGGGATATTGGGGTTACATCACTTTCGGTCTGGGGGGAGGAGGAGGTGAGTCGGCATGTGGCCACTCCCTTTTCTGCTCAGCGCGAGGGTCCCCCTCAGGACATGGCGCAGCTTCTCGGGCCTGACGTGTTGGGAGGAGCCCTGGGGCAGGCGGCTTCGGGGTGCTCTCTTTAGGCTGACGAAGGGGATGCGGGGCCTCGGATAACTCCTCTCCCATTGCGTCCTCCTTTCGGTTGGTGCCGGCTTTGCCTTCGGGAGAGGGCTCGGGGCAGGTAGCCTCGGAGCTTTCTCCTCCGAAGGCGCCTGTGGTGGTGGCTTCTCCGGTGCTGGGTGGAGATTTAGGGCGGGTGGCCCTTGTTCTGCCTCCACCTTCCTCGCAGCCGGACCCGACTTGTGGGGCGTGCCAGGCGTCCCGTCCACCTTCTGGCGAGGCGGTGGGGGAGCCCGTGCAGGTCGATCGGGCTACTAGTTGGGGTGAGGCAAGAGGCCGTACCCCAACCGCGATCTCTCGGGAGGAGGTCATTGTGTTTGGTGGGATTCAGGATCCGCTGTCTGAGGGGCCCCGGGTGAGTGGCCGTCTCCAGGAACATCCGGATGTGGACGACATTCAGCAGCGGTGCGCCATGAGGGCGGCCAAGCTTTGTGATGTGGAGGTCACTACTATTATGTCGGTCAATACCTCTAATTCCATTCTGCATTTTTCAAACGATGAGATTGTGGATAATGCAAATCAATTAGGAGTTTCACTAGGTAGTAATGGCACTGAAATTTCTAATTCTATTAATGATCTACTGGATCTAGAGGCTGAGCGGGCCTTAGAGATGATTCGCAATATTGCGGCTGTTAAACCCATGTGTGAGTCTGAGGTTGATGCGCTCGGGGTCAGGGTGCTCGACAATTTTTGTGCGGATCTTATGCCACCTAGTTCTGAGGCGGATGTAGAGGATGATTCTACTGAGATAGTTTTGGCAAGCCCTTCTGAAAATGGTTGTGAGGACTAGTTGCAGAGTCAAACTATCCCTTAGCGCAAGTGGAAATGGAAGGTGTACCCAGTGTCCGCAGTGTGTTGGAGTGCTAGGATTCGTACGGCAAAAAAATTCCATGATGAACTATGAAAGGAATCTTTTGGAATGGCAGAGGTCTAAAGGACTTGGCTAAAGGAAGGTTTCTTGTTGAGGTGTCTGTCGAGCATCATTTAGATTTTATCGCTCTATCGGAGACGGGTAGAGATAATTTTGCGCCTCAATTTCTAAATACTTTGTTGGGGGTATAGATTTTGATTGGCATTGCTTGCCGCCGAGAGGGAGATCAGGTGGAATCTTACTCGGCGTTAGGTGCGAAACGCTTGAGGTTTGCAGTGTGGTTATGGGTGACTTTGCAGTCAAGTTCCGGGTGCGGTCGAAGGAAGATGGCTTTAATTGGGCTCTGGTTGCGGTATATGGGGCTGCGCAGCCCGAGCTTAAGCCTGAGTTCTTGGCCGATCTCGTTCGGATTTGTGGTTCCGTGCAGTTGCCTATCCTGGTGGGGGGTGATTTCAATATAATTAGAAGGCGTGAGGATAAGAACAATGATAACTTTGACGGCAGATGGTCGTTCGTGTTCAATACCATCATTGAAAGTTTGAACCTGAGAGAAATTGAGCTCTCGGGCAGAAAATTCACCTGGGCTAATGCGCTGCCAAATCCGACGTATGAGCAGTTGTATCGAGTGTTGGTCAGTGTCGATTGGGAACAGAAGTTCCCTCTAGTAACAGTCCAGGCCCTGTCCCGTGGTATTTCTGACCACACGCCGCTATTTGGGGATTCTGGTGAGCCCTCCCACCTGGGGAACAAGAATGTGTTCTCCTTTGAGATGGCTTGGTTTGAACGTGAAGGCTTCCTTGATCTCGTGGCTAGAGAGTGGGCTAAGGATTTAGGAGGAAAGACTGCGCTTCAGCGATGGCAGAATAAGATTAGACACTTGAGGAGTTTCCTACGTGGATGGGCTAAGCATCTTAGCGGGATTTATAAGGTTGAAAAGGAAAGGCTTCTTTCCCTTATTCAGTCCCTGGATGTAAAAGCAGAAACCAAGATTCTGCCGGCCGCGGAGCTTCATGCCAAGCTTGACGCGAAATTGAGGCTGAAAGAACTTCTTAGGGAAGAATAGTTGAAGTGGGCGCTGCGGGCCAAGGTCCGGCGAGTAGTCCAGGACGCTAACACTCAATTCTTTCACATGATTGCTAATGGTAAGCATCGAAAGAAGAGGATCTTTCAGCTTGAGCAAGATGAGGGTACAATTGTAGGACAGGAAAACCTAAAATTGTACATAAGCGAGTACTATAAGCAGTTGTTTGGCCCTCCAAAACAAAACTGTGTGTCTCTGGATGAGTCCAGGGTTGAGGATGTTCCTCAGCTCACAGCTGTGGAGAATGATATTTTGACGACTCCTTTCTCCGAGAAAGAGGTTCTTGAGGCCGTTTCGCAAATGAAAAATAACAAAGCGTCGGGCCCAGATGGATTTCCAGCGGAGTTCTATAAGAAATGCTGGCATCTCATTAAAGGGGATTTGTTGCCTTTGTTCAATGATCTGTTTGCTGGACAGCTTCATCTTTTTCAGCTAAATTTTGGAACGATCACCCTTCTACCTAAGAAAACACAGGCTATGAGAATTGAGCAATTCAGGCCTATCTGTCTTCTTAATGTTAGTTTCAAAATTTTCACCAAGGTCGGGACCAATAGGCTCACACAGATCGCGCATGCTGTTGTACAGCCTACCCAAACTGCTTTCATGCCGGACAGGAACATCCTTGAGGGAGTTGTGGTCCTTCATGAAACACTCCATGAAATCCACACGAAAAAGATGGATGGGGTTGTTTTCAAAGTGGATTTCGAAAAAGCGTATGACAAAGTCAAATGGCCATTCCTTCAACAGGCCTTACACATGAAGGGTTTTGATGAGGCTTGGCGACGCCAGGTAGAATCCTTTACGCAACAAGGTAGTGTTGGAGTTAAAGTAAATGATGATATAGGGCATTATTTCCAGACACACAAAGGCCTGAGGCAAGGAGATCCAATGTCCCCTATTTTGTTCAACATTGTGGTTGACATGTTGGCAATTCTCATAGGCAGGGAAAAGGAGGCCGGTCAGGTAGGTGGCTTGGTGCCTAACCTAGTTGATGGGGGTGTGTCCATTTTGTAGTACGCTGATGATACAATCATCTTTATGGAGCATGACTTGGCAAAAGCGAGAAACATGAAGCTGGTGTTGTGTTTATTTGAACAATTGTCCGGTTTAAAGATTAACTTTCATAAAAGCGAGTTGTTCTGCTTTGGTAGAGCAAAGGAGGAACAAGAAGCGTATAGGCAATTGTTTGGATGTGAATTAGGGGCTTTACATTTTACTTACCTAGGTATACCTATTCATCATCTTAAGCTCACGAACAGAGAGTGGAAATGCATCAAAGATCGGTTCGAAAAGAAACTTAGTTGCTGGAAGGGAAAACTTATGTCTTATGGAGGCCGGTTAATTCTTATTAATACGGTTCTCACAAGTATGCCGATGTTCCTACTATCTTTCTTTGAGGTTCCAGTTGGGGTTAGGAAAAGGCTGGATTTCTATCGATCAAGATTTTTTTGGCAGAGTGATGATCTTAAGAGAAAGTATAGACTCGCCAAGTGGGATGTTATTTGTCGTCCTAAGGATCAAGGGGGGTTTGCTATCGAGAATCTTGAGGTCAAGAACAGATGCCTGCTTAGTAAGTGGCTTTATAAGCTATCAGTTGAGACTGATGCAACTTGGGCACAGATTCTCCGTAACAAGTATCTGCAATCCAAAACTTTTTCACAGGTGACAGTGAGACCAACTCATTCGCCATTTTGGAAGGGGCTTATGAGAGTTAAGGCAGCCTTCTTTAATAGAACAAAGTTTATTGTCGGAGATGGCAACGATACTCGCTTCTGGGAGGACACTTGGCTTGGTGATACACCATTGGCATTACAGTACCCAACTCTGTATCGTATTGTCCATCGCCGTGATGCCCTCGTGGCAACGATTATGCATGCCATTCCCCTTAATATCCAGTTTAGGAGGGTGCTTGTTGGTGATAGATGGGAAGCTTGGCTTCATCTGGTGCGTAGACTGATGGAAGTCCAGCTACATCATCAGCCCGATCAGTTGTGTTGGAAGCTTACTAGGTCTGGACAATTTACCGTTAAGTCGATGTACATCAATGTTATTAACTCAAGTGTCATTCCTAGCTCCAAACATGTTTGGAAAGTCAAAGTTCCTTTGAAAATTAAAGTGTTTATGTGGTTTGTCCATAAACAGGTCATTCTAACAAAGGACAACTTGGTTAAGCGCAATTGGACAGGATCTACTAGGTGTAGTTTCTGTGATCGGGATGAGATCATTAAGCATCTCTTCTTTGAGTGCCCATTGGCGAGAATTTTGTGGCGCTCCGTGCAAATTGCCTTTAACATTACTCCTCCGAGTTCGGTCGGGTCGTTATTTGGAACGTGGCTGGATGGGATAGAGTCCGATACAGCTAGACACATTTGTGTAGGAGTTTGTGCGCTGTTATGGGCAATTTGGAACTGCAGAAATGATTTGGCTTTTAACAGAATAACTACTATTCATTTTTTGCAGGTTGTTTTCCATGCTACGGCGCTGATCCGTATGTGGTCCTTACTCACTCCGACGGAAGCCAAGGAGCATTTGGTTACTAGATCTGTCCGGCTGGAGATGGTAGCGCGGGATATATTCAACCGGTTTGGATGGCGGTCATGTAATAGGATAGGCAATTAGTTTTCCTATCTTTATTATGCCAGCCGGTTGTGGCTTTATGGCCTTTATCTGTTTCAGCGTCGAGGTCTATGTGAGCTCGACTTTCTTTGTTTTACGACTCTAAGACATTGTTGAACATATTTTATTTATCTAAGTGGCCGTATGCATCGTTCTGATGCAGATGCCGGGGAGTCCCCCTTTTCGAAAAAAGAAAAAATATAACACAAATAAAAATGTCTTTAACATTAATTCAATGCGAGATTTCTGCTCTTCCTAAGCTAAGATATATGTTTGAAAAAAGACTGTCGACATGCCATGATTCTTAGCATGACTGATATGCCATGTGTTGGGGAACGTAGTAATTTCAAAAATTTCCTACGCACACGCAAGATCATGATGATGCATAGCAACGAGAGGGGAAGTGTATCTTCATACCCTTGAAGATCGCTAAGCGGAAGCATTAGCACAACGCGGTTGATGTAGTTGTACATCTTCACGGCCCGACCAATCAAGCACTAAAACTACGGCACCTCCGAGTTCTAGCACACGTTCAGCTCGATGACGTCCCTCGAACTCCAATCCAGCCGAGTGTCGAGGGAGAGTTCCGTCAGCACGACGGCGTGGTGACGATCTTGATGTTCTACCGCCGCAGGGCTTCGCATAAGCACCGCTACGATATTATCGAGGTGGACTATGATGGAGGGGGGCACCGCACATGGCTAAGAGATCCAAGGGATCAATTGTTGTGTCTTTGGTGCTAGCCATGCCCCTCTATTTATATGTTGAGCCCCGGGGTTGAAACTTGGAGCAAAGGCTCCTCAAAGTCGGTTTTGCCCGAAAGGCAAGAGTCCCACTCGGACTCCAGGACCAAACGCCACAATCCTTGGCATCTGGCCCAGACGCCATGGGCCTCGGCGTCTGGCCCAGGGCCAGACGCCAGGGTCTCCGGCGTTTGGCCCCCTGGCCTCCGCAAAACTCCTTTTCCACCAACCTAAAGCCTCATGGGCTTGACCCCTTGGCCTAACCATATCATCCAATATATGAATCTTTACGGCTCAACCATTTCAAGACTCCTCGTCATGTCCCCGATCTCATCCAGGACTCCGAACTCCTTCGGTACATCAAAACATGTAAACTCATAATATAACTGTCATCGAAACCTTAAGCGTGCGGACCCTACGGGTTCGAGAACAATGTAGACATGACCGAAACACGTTTCCGATAAATAACCAATAGCGGAACCTGGATGCTCATATTGGCTCCCACATATTCTACGAAGATCTTTATCGGTCAGACCGCATAACAACATACGTTGTTCCCTTTGTCATCGGTATGTTACTTGCCCGAGATTCGATCGTCGGTATCTCAATACCTAGTTCAATCTTGTTACCGGCAAGTCTCTTTACTTGTTCCGTAATACATCATCTCACAACTAACTCATTAGTTGTAATGCTTGCAAGGCTTAAGTGATGTGTATTACCGAGAGGGCCCAGAGATACCTCTCCAACAATCGGAGTGACAAATCCTAATATGGAAATACGCCAACCCAACAAGTACCTTCGGAGACACCTGTAGAGCACCTTTATAATCACCCAGTTATGTTGTGACGTTTGGTAGCACACAAAGTGTTCCTCCGGTAAATGGGAGTTGCATAATCTCATAGTCATAGGAACATGTATAAGTCATGAAGAAAGCAATAGCAGAATACTTAATGATGTGATCCCGTTAATCAAATGACAACTCATGTCTATGGTTAGGAAACATAACCATCTTCGATTAACGAGCTAGTCAAGTGGAGGCATACTAGTGACACTCTGTTTGTCTATGCATTCACACTAGTGGCTTATGTTTCCGGTTAATACAATTCTAGCATGAATAATAAACATTTATCATGATATAAGGAAATAAATAATAACTTTATTATTGCCTTTAGGGCATATTTCCTTCAGTCTCCCACTTGCACTAGAGTCAATAATCTAGTTCACATCGCCATGTGATTTAACATCAAGAGTTCACATCTTTATATATGTGGTTAACACCCATAGTTCACATCGATATGTGACCAACACCAAAAGGGTTTACTAGAGTCAGTAATCTAGTTCACATCGGTATGTGATTAACACCCAAAGAGTACTAAGGTGTGATCATGTTTTGCTTGTGAGATAATTTTAGTCAACGGGTCTGTCACATTCAGAGCCGTAAGTATTTTGCAAATTTCTATGTCTATAATGCTCTGCACGGAGCTACTCTAGCTAATTGCTCCCACTTTCAATATGTATCTAGATTGAGACTCAAAGTCATCTAGATTAGTGTCAAAACTTGCATCGACGTAACCCTTTACGACGAACCTTTTATCACTTCCATAATCGAGAAACATATCCTTATTCCACTAAGGATAATTTTGACCGCTGTCCATTGATCTACTCCTAGATCACTATTGCACTCCCTTGCCAAGCTTAGTGGTAGGGTATGCAATAGATCTGGTACACAACATGGCATACTTTATAGAACCTATGGCTGATGCATAGGGAATAACTTTCATTCTCTTTCTATCTTCTGTCGTGGTCAGGTTTTGAGTCTTAGTCAATCTCACACCTTGTAACACAGGCAAGAACTCTTTCTTTGACTGTTCCATTATATAGATCTTGATGCTCAATATGTAAGCAGCTTCACCGAGGTCTTTCTTTGAAAAACTCCTTTCAAACACTCCTTTATGCTTTGGAGAATAATTCTACATTATTTCCGATCAACAATATGTCATTCACGTATACTTATCAGAAAGGTTGTAGTGCTCCCACTCACTTTCTTGTAAATACAGGCCTTTCCAAAAGTCTGTAGAAAACCATATGCTTTGATGAACACATCAAAGCGTATATTCCAACTCCGAGATGCTTGCACCAGTCAATTGATGGATCGCTGGAGCTTGCACATTTTGTTAGCACCTTTAGGATTGACAAAATCTTCTGATTGCATCATATAAAATTCTTCTTTAAGAAAAACCATTAAGGAATGCAGTTTTGACATCCATTTGCCAGATTTCACAAAATGTGGCAATTGCTACCATGATTCGGACAGACTTTTAAGCATCGATACGAGTGAGAAAATCTCATCGTATTCAACATCTTGAACTTTGTCAAAAACCTTTTTCGACAAGTCTAGCTTTGTAGATAGTAACACTACTATCAGCATCTGCCTTCCTCTTGAAGATCCATTTATTTAACATGGCTTGCTGATCTTCGAGCAAGTCAATCAAAGTCCATACTTTGTTCTCATACATGGAACATATCTCAGATTTTATGGCCTCAAGCCATTTCGTGGAATCTGGGCTCATCATCGCTTCCTCATAGTTTGTAGGTTCATCATGGTCTAGTAACATGACTTCCAGAATAGGATTACCGTACCACTCTGGTGCGGATCTTACTCTGGTTGACTTACGAGGTTTTGGTACTAACTTGATCTTGAAGTTTCATGATTATCATCATTAGTTTCCTCACTAATTGGTGTAGGCATCGCTGGAACTGATTTCAGTGATGAACTAGTTTCCAATTCGGGAGAAGGTACAAATTACCTTATCAAGCTCTGCTTTCCTCCCACTCACTTCTTTCGAGAGAAACTCCTTCTCTAGAAAGGATCCATTCTTAGCAACGAATGTTTTGCCTTTGGATCTGTGATAGAAGGAGTACCCAACAGTTTCCTTTGAGTATTCTATGAAGACGCATTTTTCCGATTTGAGTTCGAGCTTATCAGGTTGAAAACCTTTTTCACATAAGCATCACAACTCCAAACTTTAAGAAACGACGACTTAGGTTTACTGCTAAACCATAGTTCATACGGTGTCGTCTCAACGGATTTAGATGGTGCCCTATTTAACGTGAATGCAGCTGTCTCTAATGCATAACCCCAAAACGATATTGTTAAATCGGTAAGAGACATCATTGATCGCACCATATCAAATAAAGTGCGGTTATGACGTCGGACACACCATTACGTTATGGTGTTCCATGTGGCGTGAGCTGTGAAACTATTCCACATTGTTTTATATGAAGGCCAAACTCGTAACTCAAATATTCTCCTCCATGATCATATCATAGAAACTTTATTTTCTTGTTACGATGATTCTCCACTTCACTCTGAAATTCTTTGAACCTTTCAACTATTTCAGACTTATGTTTCATCAAGTAGATATACCCATATCTGGTCAAATCATCTTGTGAAGGTCAGAAAATAATGATACCCGCCACGAGCCTTAATACTTATTGGTCTGCATACATCAGTATGTATTATTTCCAATAAGTCAGTAGCTCGTTCCATTGTTCCGGAGAATGGAGTTTTTGTCATCTTGCCCATGAGGCATGGTTCGCAAGCATCAAGTGATTCATAATCAAGTGATTCCAAAATCCCATCAGCATGGAGTTTCTTCATGCGCTTTACACTAATATGACCTAAACGGCAGTGCCACTAATAGGTTGCACTATCATTATTAACTTTGCATCTTTTGGCATCAATATTATGAATATGTGTATCACTACGATCGAGATCCAACAAACTATTTTCATTGGGTGTATGACCATTGAAGGTTTTATTCATTTATACAGAACAACAATTATTCTCTGATTTTAAATGAATAACTGTATTGCAATAAACATGATCAAATCATATTCATGCTCAACGCAAACGCCAAATAACATTTATTTAGGTTCAACACTAATCCCGAAAGTATAGGGAGTGTGCGATGATGATCATATCAATCTTGGAACCACTTCCAACACACATCGTCACTTCACCTTCAACTAGTCTTTGTTTATTCTGTAACTCCTGTTTCGAGTTACTAATCTTAGCAACCAAACAAGTATCAAATACCCAGGGGTTACTATAAACACTAGTAAGGTACACATCAATAACCTGCATATCAAATATACCCTTGTTCACTTTGCCATCCTTCTTATTTACCAAATATTCAGGGCATTTCCGCTTCCAGTGACCATTTCCTTTGCAGTAGAAGCACTCAGTTTCAGGCTGTGGTCCAGCTTTGGGCTTCTTCGCGGGAGTGACAACTTGCTTGTCATTCTACTTGAAGTTCCCTTTCTTTCCCTTTGCCATTCTCTTGAAACTAGTGGTCTTGTCAATCATCAACACTTGATGCTCTTTCTTGATTTCTACCTTCGTCGATTTCAACATCACGAAGAGCTCGGGAATCGTTTTCGTCATCCCTTGCATACTATAGTTCATCATGAAGTTCTAGTAACTTGGTGATGGTGACTAGAGAACTCTGTCAATCACTATCTTATCTGGAAGATTAACTCCCACTTGATTCAAGCGATTGTAGTACCCAGACAATCTGAGCACATGCTCAATAGTTGAGCGATTCTCCTCCATCTTTTAGCTATAGAACTTGCTGGAGACTTCATATCTCTCAACTCACGTATTTGCTTGACATATTAACTTCAATTCCTGGAACATATCATATGGTCCATGACGTTCAAAACGTCTTTGAAGTCCCGATTCTAAGCCGTTAAGCATGGTGCACTAAACTATCAAGTAGTCATCACATTGAGCTAGCCAAACGTTCATAACGTCTGCATCTGCTCCTGCAATAGGTCTGTCACCTAGCGGTGCATTAAGGACATAATTCTTCTGTGCAGCAATGAGGATAAACCTCAGATCACGGATCCAATCCGCATCATTGCTACTAACATCTTTCAACATAATTTTCTCTAGGAACATATCAAAATAAACATATGAAAGCAACAACGCAAGCTATTGATTTACAACATAATTTGCAAAATACTACCAGGACTAAATTCATGATAAATTTAAGTTCAATTAATCATATTACTTAAGAATTCCCACTTAGAAAGACATCCCTCTAATCCTCTAAGTGATCACGTGATCCAAATCAACTAAACCATAACCGATCATCACGTGAAATGGAGTAGCTTTCAATGGTGAACATCATTATGTTGATCATATCTACTATATGATTCACGCTCGACCTTTCGGTCTCCGTGTTCCGAGGCCATATCTGCATATGCTAGGCTCGTCAAGTTTAACCTGAGTATTCCGCGTGTGCAAAACTGGCTTGCACCCGTTGTAGATGGACGTAGAGCTTATCACACCCGATCATCATGTGGTGTCTGGGCACGACGAACTTTGGCAACGGTGCATACTCAGGGAGAACACTTCTTGATAATTAGTGAGAGATCATCTTAAAATGCTACCGTCAATCAAAGCAAGATAAGATGCATAAAAGATAAACATCACATGCAAACAATATAAGTGATATGATATGGCCATCATCATCTTGTGCTTGTGATCTCCATCTCCGAAGCACCATCATGATCACCATCGTCACCGGCGCGACACCTTGATCTCCATCGTAGCATCGTTGTCGTCTCGCCAACTATTGCTTCTACGACTATCGCTACCGCTTAGTGATAAAGTAAAGCAATTACAGGGCGATTGCATTGCATACAATAAAGCGACAACCATATGGCTCCTGCCAGTTGCCGATAACTCGGTTACAAAACATGATCATCTCATACAATAAAATATAGCATCACGTCTTGACCATATCACATCACAACATGCCTTGCAAAAACAAGTTAGACGTCCTCTACTTTGTTGTTGCAAATTTTACGTGGCTGCTACGGGCCTAGCAAGAACCGTTCTTACCTACGCATCAAAACCACAACGATAGTTTGTCACGTTGGTGCTGTTTTAACCTTCACAAGGACCGGGCGTAGCCACACTCGGTTCAACTAAAGTTGGAGAAACAGACACCCGCTAGTCACCTGTGTGCAAAGCACGGCGGTAAAACCAGTCTCGCGTAAGCGTACTCGTAATGTCGGTCCGGGCCGCTTCATCCAACAATACCGCCGAACCAAAGTATGACATGCTGGTAAGCAGTATGACTTGTATCGCCCACAACTCATTTGTTTCTACTCGTGCATATAACATCTACGCATAAAACCTAGACTCGGATGCCACTGTTGGGGAACGTAGTAATTTCAAAAATTTCCTACGCACACGCAAGATCATGATGATGCATAGCAACGAGAGGGGGAGTGTATCTTCATACCCTTGAAGATCGCTAAGCGGAAGCGTTAGCACAACGCGGTTGATGTAGTCGTACGTCTTCATGGCCCGACCGATCAAGCACCGAAACTACGACACCTCCGAGTTCTAGCACACGTTCAGCTCGATGACGTCCCTCGAACTCCGATCCAGCCGAGTGTCGAGGGAGAGTTCCGTCAGCACGAAGGCGTGGTGACGATCTTGATGTTCTACCGTCGCAGGGCTTCGCATAAGCACCGCTACGATGTTATCGAGGTGGACTATGGTGGAGGGGGGCACCGCACACGGCTAAGAGATCCAAGGGATCAATTGTTGTGTCTTTGGTGCTAGCCCTGCCCCTCTATTTATATGTTGAGCCCCGGGGTCGAAACTTGGAGCAAAAGCCTCCTCAAAGTCGGTTTTGCCCGAAAGGCAAGAGTCCCACTCGGACTCCAGGACCAAACGCCAAAATCCTTGGCATCTGGCCCAGACGCCATGGGCCTCGGCGTCTGGCCCAGGGCCAGACGCCAGGGTCTCCGGCGTTTGGCCCCCTGGCCTCCGCAAAACTCCTTTTGCACCGACCTAAAGCCTCATGGGCTTGACCCCTTGGCCTAACCATATCATCCAATATATGAATCTTTACGTCTCGACCATTTCGAGACTCCTCGTCATGTCCCCGATCTCATCCGGGACTGTGAACTCCTTCGGTACATCAAAACATGTAAACTCATAATATAACTGTCATCGAAACCTTAAGCGTGCGGACCCTACGGGTTCGAGAACAATGTAGACATGACCGAAACACGTTTCCGATCAATAACCAATAGCGGAACCTGGATGCTCATATTGGCTCCCACATATTCTACGAAGATCTTTATCGGTCAGACCGCATAACAACATACGTTGTTCCCTTTGTCATTGGTATGTTACTTGCCCGAGATTCGATCGTCGGTATCTCAATACCTAGTTCAATCTCGTTACCGACAAGTCTCTTTACTCGTTCCGTAATACATCATCTCACAACTAACTCATTAGTTGTAATGCTTGCAAGGCTTAAGTGATGTGTATTACCGAGAGGGCCCAGAGATACCTCTCCAACAATCGGAGTGACAAATCCTAATCTCGAAATACGCCAACCCAACAAGTACCTTCGGAGACACCTGTAGAGCACCTTTATAATCACCCAGTTACGTTGTGATGTTTGGTAGCACACAAAGTGTTCCTCCAGTAAACGGGAGTTGCATAATCTCATAGTCATAGGAACATGTATAAGTCATGAAGAAAGCAATCGCAGAATACTTAAACGATCAAGTGCTAAGCTAACGGAATGGGTCATGTCAATCACATCATTCTCCTAATGATGTGATCCCGTTAATCAAATGACAACTCATGTCTATGGTTAGGAAACATAACCATATTTCGTTAACGAGCTAGTCAAGTAGAGCCATACTAGTGACACTCTGTTTGTCTATGTATTCACACATGTATTATGTTTCCGGTTAATACAATTCTAGCATGAATAATAAACATTTATCATGATATAAGGAAATAAGTAATAACTTTATTATTGCCTCTAGGGCATATTTCCTTCACCATGTACCAAAGCAACGACTTCGGCTTGTAGTCCCCAACAAAGGAGGAGTTAGTTCGAATAGCTCCAGAGGCCATCTCATTACTAATTACTATTCAACCGATACACAAAACAAATAGTTCCAGTACAATACATCAATACAAACCAAGCCACTCGTGGAGGTTGACCAAAAAAAGGCTCCATCGAAATTTGTGTCGTTGTTGCTGGACTATCTTGCACATGCTAGGCTGCTAATAGACAACGTGTGCCTCCTTGTCAACTCACAAATACTTCTCGTACACTGTTGGACTATCTTACACATACTTTGGGAAACCCCATAGTATTTTATTTCTTTCTTGCTTGTTATCCTGAAAGGCAGCTTTTCAGCATATAGTTGTACCCTGATCCTTATAGTCATGATTGATGTTGCAGACAAGCTACCAAACATCATGATCTGTTACTAATTCGGTCACAACAGCCGCAACATGTGTTTCTGATTCCTCTCATTCCAATGGGCAAGGCAATGTGAGCTTCGTAGCTATTGTACTATGTGGAAGGCTATGAGAAGAGACTGGAAGAACAGAATGCTACTTCCTCTTATATTATGCTTTTGAGTAAGTGTTGCATGTTGTAAATGTTAATTCAATGCAAAGGTTCCTGCTCCATGTACTGTTGAAAATGCATCATAAGTTCTTGTTGGGGGTTTCTTTTTTAGATGTTGTTGGGAGAATTTACTAATATTACAGACGCCAATTTTCCAACTGGGATCGCACCCCTTTACATTAATTTTGCAATCAACAGAAATACATTAGTCTGTGTTGAGTCTTTGTCATCCACTAGCCAAGAACCAGACCAAAATAAAACATCTATGAGCAACAGGAGACCGAAAGGGGGGAGCGAGTTGGCGCACAATCAGGAAGCCCACCGTAGGATGACCCTGAAATGGATCATCCGCCATGGGCGAAAACCTGACGACACTGTAAGCCACTGCTCAACATAAATCCTGGATGAAACTACGGACATTCGAGCCAGCAAAAAAATACCAAAGAACATCAGACTTGTCCAGCAGGCATCAAACCCCAGTGAAACATGGCTAGACTAGATAAGGCAACAAACTAGCCAATCTGAATCCCGTCTCTATCTCCCAGAAGAAGCCTGCCACGTGAGTATGATCTATCTGGCAGAGCAGCTGCCGCGTGAGCCAACCTCTTTACCCTAGCATGGAACTTCATCTTGCCGTCTTCCTTAAGCAATCCTATCCAATACAACATAAACGAGCAAGCAGTGAAAACAACCTCCACCGGAGTACGAGCAACATATTTGTCGAAAGTAACTTTGTTACGAAGGCACCAAATCCCCCATCAAATGGCAGCAATGATCATCATATAGAACTTTTTCCCTCCTGGAAAGAACTTAAGTAACCAGACCAGCTTTGCCAAAGAGACCGAGGGCAGCATGAAGCCCCCGCTGTTACCCCGAGCACCCCCTAGACCATACGGGCGAACAGACAAGTGAATAACAAGTGATTCACAGTCTCCGTACTCATACAAAAAGAACAAATTGGATTCCCAGGACAATTCCTATTGCGTAAGTTATCATGCGTAATCACACCGTTTCGAAATAGCTGCAATAGGAATATTTTTATTTTCAACAGGATTGTAGCTTTCCAAACCCATTTATAATTGGGGCTAGACAAACTTCTGTCCAACCACTCATAGACAGACTTAGTAGTAAATTTTCACCTACTATTAAGTATGCAGGAAACTGTGTCTAGAGAGTTATTTAGAGGCATTTTTTAGCCTCCGAGACCATCCAATTCCACTGATCACTTAATTCACCAAATAATCTTCGCCTAAAACCAAGCTTATAGTTATTAGCCACAAGAGAAGCGATAGTGCAATCCTGATCCTGGCATATATTAAACAGAACAGGGAATCGATCCCGCAATGGGGTATTAGCTACCCATGGATCATGCTAGACCCTAGCCAGGTCCCACTATTGATGTTAATTTTCCTCCCAGCCATATATGTCTCCTTGACCTTCATGATAGCTTTCCAGCATGGAGAGTCGGAGAAACGGCTACGGATATTAGCTACCGTAGCCCGGACAATAAGTTGCCACAATCCATCACTAGTTCGAGCTTCCACCACCATTTAACAAGGATGCTAATATTTTGTTTATGGAGATCCTTGATCCCCAGCCGACCGATCCTTTTAGATCGACACACCCTAGCCCATTTAACCATATGATAAGCATGTTTCTTATTTTTCCTTCTCCAAAAGAATCGCCTACGATGCTTATTCATTTTCTCACGAAATTTTTTATTGAAAAGGAACACCGACATAAGATAAGATGGAATCCCATCAAGGCTAGAATGCAAAAGCGT
The DNA here is from genome assembly GCF_002162155.2 of Triticum dicoccoides. Lineage (NCBI taxonomy): Eukaryota > Viridiplantae > Streptophyta > Magnoliopsida > Poales > Poaceae > Triticum > Triticum dicoccoides. The sequence continues at coordinate 43,373,220 of NC_041381.1, read as the reverse complement.
GAGTCTAGCCCCGGAAGATGCCGCATAGGCAATCCAGGCATCAAAGCTTTATGATTATTTTAGCATCCAGGAAGTCGAACTCTATGTTCTTAAGTGCGGAGTAAGTGATTGGAACTCCCAAGTACCTCATAGGCAAAGTGCTCACTTGACAGCCTAACATCTCAGCATAAATCAAATCAGTCTCATTATCCCCTCCAATAACAAATAGCTCACTCTTATCAAAACTGATTTTTAAACCTGACATAAGCTCAAAAAGATAAAGCAGTAATTTGATATTGATAGCCTTGTCAATGTCATTCTCAACACACAACATTGTATCATCAGCGTACATATTGAAGGATGCCCACCCGTCCCTCAATCAGCTCAGAAGCCAGTCCCTTAATAAGACCATTTTTTGGAGCCGTAAGTACCATCTTAGTCAGGTAGTCAGCCGCAAGATTAAACATAAAAGGGGAATATGGATCACCTTGTTGTACCCCCTTAGCACTTTGGATGTAGGGGCCTAACTCATCATTGATCTTCACACTAACCGTGCCATTTTTAAGGATTTGAGATACCCATCCGCACCACTTGGAGTTAAATCCACGTTTCGCATGACAATCAAGCAGGAATCCTCAATTATCTTTGTCATAAGTTTTCTCAAAATCGAGCTTAAGAACAACTCTCACTTGCTTTTTAATATGGGTATAGTGCATTACCTCATGTAAAGATAAAATACCATCCACTATATGGCTCCGTTAATGAAAGCATTTTGTTGAATACTAAACAAGTTGTGGGCATACGTGCTAACTCTAAGGTCCATGACTTTGATGATCAGCTTGTATGGGCATCACAACAAGCAGATTGGTCTATATTGTTGGATTTTCTTAGCATCTGTTGCACGTCTAGCTTGCCTTCATAGAACCATTCAAACAAGCAAAATAAATCTAGACCCACTACATCCCAACAGTGTTGATAAATATAGAATTCAATGGGGATATTGTCCGGGTCAGGGGCACGATTAGATCTCATTTCAAAAAGAGCCTTTTTAATCTCCTCAAGAGAAAAAGGGTCAAGTCAAGCCATCATTATCCTCAGAAGAAATATTCTCATCTTGGGACCACAAGTGGCATCAATCTGACAAAGATTGCCAGGAGCCGGTCCAATTTTTTTATTGTACTCAGTAGCATGTGACAATAATTTTTTTGTCCCTTTTATTATCACAGGCCCGCATGCAAGTAAAATCATGGAACGCTTCCTACTCGCCCATTACCCACTTTGTGAAAGAAGTCAGTGTTGTTATCCTTCTTCAAAGGCCATCTCTCACTGCAAAATTGGTGCCAATGAAGCTCTTCCTCCACATGTATGTCATTAAGTTCTACTAGGATACCAAGCTTCCTAGTATATGCCTCTCTGCAAAGCCCAATAGTCTCCTCAAGCATTTCCAATTCTTGTAGCTCTAGTTCAATAAGGTTCTTTCTAATTTACGGACGACAATGACATCTTGTTTCACAAAATCTTATTTTAGGCTCTTCTCTCAGGCAACAACTTCAAGATGACAAAAGAACTTAGATCCCATAAGCCTCAGCTACAACAAATACTAGAAAAAAATGATTTTGCCATATTCATTCTGCGTAAAGAACATAGTCTCAACCTAGCGATTCACCATTTACACAAAGCTGCCACTAAACTAAGCCAAGTCCAATTGGTTTGCCGCTGAAGCAACTCTTCTCCAACAAGACCTGCTTTTGCGACTTGGTTTGCCCGCGTCATCTTCCTGGCGGCTCGGGAAAACACCCTAGCCGCCGCGACTCCTCCCCCTCCCCTCCTAGTCTTGCCGCCGCCGGAGGGGTCTCCCTGGCAAAGGCCGGACGGCCCTGAGGAAGGTGGCGGCGGGGCAACGATTCCCTTGTGGTGGCACGGGCGTGCGAGAGCTCTGCACGCGGCAGAGGAGTTGCGGACGGCGACGGCCACCACCGCGGGACGGGCAAAGCACGGCAAACCAGTTGGCCTGGCGCTGCGGGTGCACTGTGCGTGGCAATGGTGTGGCCTACGATCTCCTACTTGGCGGCTTGGTTCTGGGGCTCCTTATCTGGGTCAGGCATCCAGGTTGGGGCTTTACCCGGTGTCATGGTGACGGCCGCTCTGCTGCGTGCTGACCTGTTGGTGGTGGCCGGCCAGGAGGCGGCGGTGGATCTGGCTTCAGATTTGTCCGACGAACTTGCAACCGCCGGCGGCTGGGCGCCGTCGTGCGCGAGGAGGCGGCGGTTAAGAGGGAGATGGCGCAGGGGAGGAGGCGGCTAGGGTTAGGTCTCCCGGCTCCTAAAGGAAGCCGGGCAAATATGATTGCTTCTTGCTTAATTTCAAAACGGATCCTTACACGAGTTTATATAATCCTCCTACTAAGATAATTGGGCTAAGCCCCTAATAACGACAAGATAGACTAGGCCACAACTAACTGGGCTAATCCCCTAATATGCTGGTCATAACACATGTACACACGCACCCAAGGCAGGATACATAAGCGCTGAGCATAGCAACACCAACCCAAGCACTACACTAAGAGGTGAAGCCGCATATGGCGAACCGTGGGCTCCAAGGCGGCGCCTTCAGGAAGGGGACGACATCGGAGCGCCCCCACCGCCCGATCCACTACGGGAAACAAAAGATTTGCCGTTAGTAATTTCTTTGCCGTCAGCATTTCGTCAGGGCAGACGGCAAAGAAAGGGTTTGCCGTCATCAGTAGACAGCAAAGAAAAAGTAACGGCAAAATAGACTTTGCCATCTGACTTTTATATTACAGACGGCAAAGAGTAAACTTTGCCGTCTGTAAACGTAAATACAGACGGCAAAGAGCTTTGTCGTCTTCCTTTTTTATTACATATGGCAAAGAGCGCATTTTGCCGTCTCTAATATAAAACGCAGATTTCCTGTTTCCTATAGTGATCTTTGCCCTCTCTAATACAAACTTTTATATTTTGCCGTCTTGATTTGGGTCTTTGCTGTGATCCACAGATGGCAAATTACCTGTTTCCTATAGTGATCTGAGGATCAGAGTTTCCCCCTAGAGCAACACGACGAGTAATGAGAGCCGCAGTGACGCCTTTAAGAAGGGAACGAGTTTCGCCGCTGCCGATCCGTCCGAAGATAGAGCAGATTTTCACCCCGGCCCCACTCACCGCCACCGAGCGCCACACCCCGACTACCACGCCACCCACACGGCTAGGGCAACAGGGAACCACCACCAGGGCCTCCGCCCTGGCATCCAAGACTTTGACACCACCTCACCCAAGATCCGCCGCTACCCCAATCAAAGAACATAGACAGCCCCCAGTGCCGAGACCCAAAAGGCCGGCCAAACTTGGCCTTCATCGACCCGTTCTGCGGCACAGGGCGCGAGACGAGCTCGGTCCTGCCGCCGGGCGCTAGACGAGCATGGTCCTGCTGCCGGGCGCGAGACGAGCTCGGTCCTGCTGCCGGGCATGAGACGAGCTCGGTCCTGCCGCTGGATGCAAGACGAGTGATGGACCACAGCGGGGGAGGGCCAGCCCTTCGACGAAGATAACGGCCAGACACTGCGAAGATGGCTCGAAGGTCGAACCAGGCCGCCTACAAACGATCCGACGCCAGAAATCCAGCTGCCACTACAGGCAACCCGCTGAGCCGCCATGGTGCCGGCGCGACAAATGGAAGCCTCCATCAGAGGGCTGAGCCGCCTTGTCGCCACCGCCCACAGCCGTAGCAGCAGCCATGTCGGGCCAGTGCCCCATCCCGCGCTGCCCACCAGAAGTCGCCAGATCCGGCCAGCACGCACTGCCACCACCGCCACCAAGCCGCTGTTGCGCCGGTCCCCTCGCTGTCAGCAGCCGCCGCCCGACACCCAGGGCTGCCAGGGTCGTGCCGCCCACAGCCCTCGCTGCAGGAGCCCCAATGCACCAGATCCGCCGCCATGTCTGGGCCCCGCGCGACCCACCACCAGCATCGCCGCCGGTCACGCAACCACCACCCAGCGCAGCCAGCACGCCAGGCGATGTCGCGCCGCGGCGCCCGGCACCCACGCCGCGCCCCCAGTCGAAGAGAAGGGCCCGCACCGCTCCTTTGCACGCAGGGGAACCAGAAGGCCCCGCCGCCGCAGGCCCGAGCGAGCTTTGCCCAGCCAGGCCCTCTGGCGGCGGCGGGGTAGGAGGAGGAGGGTGGACTCGGGGGCGGCTGTGCCGGAAGCCCTCCCCACCGCCGCACGAGGGCGGCGCGGGAGGGAGAGGGTACGTCGGGAGGCGAGCCACGCTATTCCTAACCTTTAATGGAGAAAATCTGCTACCTCCTCTTATATCATGACTTCCTGAGATTTGCTGTAACATGTATAGAAAAATGTTCTGCACTGTTAATTCAATGCAAGATTCCTGCTGCTCTATCATCTACTGAAGATATATCACAAGTTCTTATTGAGAGTTTTATTTATTTATTCAGATGTTGTTGGGAGAATTTACTAATCTTACAGATTTTAGGTGCTCTCAGGCAACAACTTCCAGATGACAAAAGAACTGAGATCCAATAAAGTACCAGCACAACACAACTAGCTGTACCACAAGCCTCGGTGTACATACTGATGCAACAAATACTAGATCTTGCAATATTCATCCTGCAAAACGAACAAAGTCTCAACCTAGCGATTCGCCATGTACAGAAAGCTGCCACCAAACTTAGAGAATTTCAACTTAGCAGCGCCTTTCATCTGATGGATTTCAGAGTACAAAACACCCCAAAGACAACCATAGTAGTACTAGCAGAAAGAGCACACAGATGCTTTGCAGCCATTATTCTGCTCTACTACGAACCAGAGCTGATCTCTGGAAATGATATGTCCCTAGAGCAGTCTGATCTCACTAGCTAGTGAGATCAGCTCTCGAAATGATACGACCTGAAGGAGCATCAGACGTGGGGTTCTTTGTGGTGCTTACGCTGCGCTATGGGACGAAGAAAGAGCTAGACAGAAACAGGAACATTCTCGTGCTCAATCGCACCCTCCAGTTGCATATGCTTCTGTAGCCCCACCCCATTCCCCTTCTTACCCAAAAAGGCTTCCCCCGCTTTATATATAAAGCAAAGATCATCAACATCCCGATACAGACGCACACCACCACAACAAACGCACACACCCAAGGCATGATACACAGGCGCTGAGCATAGCAACACCACCCCTAACTACGAAGAAATGAAGCCGCATACGACGATCCCCGGACTTCAAGGCGGCGCCTTCAACAAGGATACGACACCGGAGCGCTGCCACCGCCCGATTCAAGGATCAGAGTTTTCCCACGAGCACACGATAGGCGATGAGAGCCGTGACTACGCCTTCAAGAAGGGAACGAGTTTCGCCGCCGCCAGTCTGTCCACAGAAAGAACAGGTTTTCACCCGGCCACCCCTCACCGCAACCGAATACTGCACCCCGGCTGCCACACCGCCCGCACGGCCATGGCCACCGGGCAGCACCAAGCCGCGGGCTCTTCCCAAAAGCACCGCGCTACCACCACAGGGGACGCCGCCCCGGCATCCAAGACCTAGGCATCACCTGACCCGAGACCCGCCGCTACCCCAACCGAAGAGACGAGCGGAAAGACCCCGCCTTTCGTACCCCTGGACGACCCCAGCGTCGAGACCCAATAGGCCGGCCAAAACTGGCCTCCATCGCCCGTCCTGCAGCCCCGAGTGCGAAACAAGCTTCGTCCTGCCGCCGGGCGCGAGACGAGCTCCGTCCTGCAGCTCCGGGTGGGAGACGAGTGATGGACCCCAGCTGTGAGAGGGCCAGCCCTTGGACCGAAGTATCAACCGGACGACAAGGAGATGGAGCGACGGTCGAAGCGGTCCGACCGCAAATGAGCCGACGCCAGAGATAGCCGGCCCTTGCCGCGGGCAGATGCGCCAAACCACCATGTAGCCGACGCGCCCCCGGGAGGCCACCACCATGTGCCGGACCTCCGCACGGCGCCACCCCACGGCCGGAGCAACGGCTACACTAGGCCGCTGCCCCACCCGCGCCGTCCACCCTTATCCCACCGCCAGATCGAAGACGGACGCGCCGCCACCCGCCCTGCAGCCGCGCAGCAGCCACCCCTTCCACTTATGGAGGCAGGAGGGAGACCTCCAGGAGCGGGAGGAGAACCCACAGGCGGCCACCGAGCCTTGCGCCGCCACCGTTCGGCCGAATCGGGCCCGGACCGGACCAGATCGGGCCGCCATGGCCGCGACGGTCGCCGCCACTACGCAGCCCACGGCGCCTGGCCACACGTCCGTGACGCCGCTGCCATACACCCGCCACCGCGCCGACGCGCCCCGCGACCGCACATCGCCACCATCCGAAGCTTCGCGCGGCCCGTGCCGGCCATCTCCGAAGGGGGGGGGGGTGAGAAACCCAGCCGCCGCCGCTGCCG
>NC_041381.1:43333101-43366602 GCF_002162155.2 Triticum dicoccoides | reverse complement strand
GCGGGACGGGAGGGGAGGAAGAGATGGACCGTTTCCGAAGTAGAAGCATTCACAATCTCTTACCTGGACTTGTGTACATATCTCCACAATCTCATGAGTTAAGAAAGCCTCACTTATCATAACATGCCTTCCTTTTTGTCTATTATCAGGAAATTGTTTTTCGCTCTTGACAAGGATGGCGGTCATGTAATAGGATAAGCAATTAGTTTTCCTATCTATCTTTTGCCTGCCGGTTGTGGCTTTTATTTTCCGCTCTTCGTGAGCCTTTTTGTGGTTCGTTTGTTTAAGACTTCATGACATTTGTTGAACTTATTTGCTTTCTAATAAAGGTGGCCGTATGCATCGTTCTGATGCAGAGGCCGGGGTTATACCCCTTTTCCAAAAAAAACAAGAAATTTTCCCGCTCAAAGGAAATCCTCTTTGTATTGTTAAAATATAAAATCTCAAAATGATGAACGCAATTTTTATTTGGAAGAACACGTAAAGTTGAGGGGGATTTCATGGCAATACTCATGATTTGGGAATTTTGTGAATGCGATGCATTGTATAATCTATGTATGAGATGCACACGTAGGACGTTTTACCCATGTTCAGGCCACCTTTTCTAGTGGTAACACCCTACTTCTATACGATGTTTTCTCTTGTATGAACAATGTCGTTACAGCGTGCATCTCGTGATCTTGTAAGTTTTGTCCAGATTCTATCTTGGCTTCGTCTTATGTAGGAGTGACAAGTCAAGGGAATACAGCAGCCGCATGGCCATGTAGTAACAACGTCGTAGTAATGACAGACATTACTGCTGACTTGATCGTGTCGTGATGTAACCAGACTTGATGGCACCGTTAGTAACACCAGGCCAATATGGGTGCTGTAGCATTTTGAGTGCAATCCTCTTTGAAGACGAAGGCAATGATTTTTTGAACTTGTATTTCTGACCAAGGATAAGGGAGACTGTCTACCAATGAGAGAATGAACACATACATGTGTTCCGAGATGATGTGTAGTCCAATCATATGTTGGCCATAGACTAGCTCCCTCCTCTATGTTCCCAAATGCTATGGATTGTTTACATTTAGACGAATTACATTCTGGAGTGAAGAAGAATTCCGTAGGAACTCCTAGAAGCTAGCAAACGGTTTGTAGGACTCTAGTAGTTAATGTAGGAGAATGTGAATAGAAATAAAAGGGCCTGTAGAAGATCTGCCATTTCAAGTTACTCTTCCTTTCCCTATGCCTCCCATGTGTAGTGGCTTGAAATGGATTCCCCTTGTGGAGAAACAAAATCTCATTCTCAAGGCCCCCGATCCCCTGATTCACTCCTTTGGGTTGCACTCCTCCAAGAGCAGACCCAAGATTGTTGAGCAAAGTGTGCAATGCCTTGTGGCCAACTCAATGGGCATGCTTGCTCACCATCTGTCCTTGTTTTTTTTTCTCCCCTCCCACTTATATCGTGATTCAAGAAGGGGATTAGATGAGGCAAGTAGTAGATAGGCTTGAGTCACATGAGGGAAGTAGATATGGATCCGAAGGTGAGTGGGGATAAATTTAGTGGTAGAGGATAGTATATATCACAGGAAAATGTGGAAAGTATATATCACGAGAAAATGTCTCAACTTGAACTACCATGTGAATCATTTGGAAGAAGAGAGGAGAGAAGGATAGGTAGAATGCAACGCTTTAGAAGGTGTGAAGAACCTATAAATAGGCAGGACTGGACGATAAGGATTAAGGGGGCCATGAGGAGCGGATTGGAGTTAAAATGTTGAAGCCGTATATTTCACATGACCATGTATATAAGCCCAATTCTCACACATGGGCATAGTACTCTTCTATCTAGTTTGATATTATATTTCATAAAACCTCAACCAACATCAAATATCCTGATGCATGCATTTACCTATTTTATTTTATTTTATTCTGTTGTGTTTAATGGCGCCATTACTTCACCATATATTTCTCCATTAGTTGTGCTCCCTTACTTTTGTTCATTGTTCATCAACCATCACATCATTTGGTATCCACATGGATCGATGGTAGCTATATGACTAGCCATGGGTGGGTCTTTCTTCAGTAGAGCTAGTGTCACACCTCGCTCTGGGTGAGCCATAGTGGCAGAGCCAGGATTTCCGACATGGGAATGTGGAGTCAAATTATTATTTTTTGCTGTATAACAATGTAGGACATAATAAAAGTTCATAATAATCACAACAAAACTGTAAATTATTATTTGTGGGAACTGTGTCTCCAATAATCTAGTTACATTGCAAGAACAAGACGAATCATGTTAGATGGTGATAGTAGCATGGTGGACAGTCCTAGAAAATTAAATGGTCATAATTCTATTACCAAAAAGATGGCCATAATGTAGAAATTTAGATCCATAAAATACATCTTGTTTTTCTTCCACTTTTTCACAACTTTTATAGCGAGCCAATGAAAATTATGGTCAAATCTGGCTGGATAATACAATAGATTAATAAAAGAAAACTAAACAATGAATATAACCCTCTATTCTAAACTAAAAATTTGGAGAAATCAAGATTAAGAAAAATAAATAGAACATTCACAAAGAACAATCAGACGATGGGTGACTTGCGCACGCCGCCGTTGCCGGCTTGATTGCTAGATGCAAATGTGTCGTGTGTGCTGTGTTGTGCCACTGCTGAGTGCTTCCGCGGAGGAGGTGAGCAGGCGATCAATCAGGCGACAGGCGATCAATCATGGTTTTCTTGTGTTTGTTGTGAGAGATTAACCACATATATTATTTTGACTATTTGTTACATCAACCATCAAAATTACAGTTTTGTGTAATTTACTCACAGTGTAATTGAACACGATGACATAAAGTGACATCTCTATTCGAGAGAGAGAGAAGGTTAGAGATGAAAGTAACTTCTATTTGTTTCTTGCTTGCTATCCAATCCTTTGCTAGTTCTTGCAAGAAAACCATGAATCGTGTACTCCAATGCTTTAAACTATGACCAGATCATACAGATAGGCTGCCATACATCGTGATCTAGTATCACTTTGTTTATAGTTGTAGCATTACCAAAAGTCTATATGGTACAGTTGTGCTGCTCAGCTTTCTGTGTCTCGGCCCATACATCGAACCGAGTCAGCATGGCTTTCTGATTCCTCTCATTCCAGTGAGCAGGACTCTAGACATGAATTATATAATCCTAGTTTGTTTTCTCTCTTGTATTTCTACTAGCTAGCTATTGTATTATATGGATGGGTATGAGAAGTGACAAGAAGAAAGCAATGCTACAACCATCTATACCATGAGCGTCCAAGTAAGTGTTGCAATAACATGCAAAGGAAAATGTACTATGACGTTAATTCAATGCAAGATTCCTGCTCTATCTACTATCATTGTTCATTGAAGATATATCATAAGCTCATTTGTTGTAAGAACTTGTGAGTCTTGTACCAAACCGTATGAATGGGACTGAAAATGGATGAAGCTCGGATGTTACTCTCATCGGTGTCATGTATATGTAGTTGGAGGTCATACAATGTCGACCAAAGACACTTTTCACCTTTTTGGACAGTATAAGCAGAGAAGTATTAAATATGTGTACACCATTGGGAGACGGTACCACGGGATACCTACAGCCAGTTTGGATGGTGGTCAACGATATGATAGGTGTATAGTCATCTAGTCCAATTTATGCCGGCTGTGGCAATGTTTATTTTTTTTAACTTATTTGAGATCTTGTATCGAACTATGTGTTTTGATTAATAATATGGAAGCTAGGGATGAAAATGGAGTGGAAAATTTCCGCTTTTCTGGAGAAAAAAATGAAAACGGAGAGGAAATGTGACAATGAAAACGAAAATTTGTGAGACGGAAATGGAAATGGAAATAATTATGCGGAAACGAAAACAAAAATGGAACAGTGATTTCCGATGGAATTGACGTGGAAACGGAACTTTCCGTTTCCGTGAATATGGAATTTCTGTTGTTACTTTAGGTCTATGGCTGCTTTGTAGCCTAACCACCAAACAACACACAATGACACACTGAGCAGAATGAGTCGAATAGATCGTTTGAGGCCCGACTTCTACTACCACAGACGTACTCAACACCATACACACAATTATCCAGTACTACTACAATACTACACTAAGTTTCTCACATAATCATATTTTATAGAGCCATGATAACAATTAATTATATTTGTTTATTTTGTGTGTATTTTTTATGATTCAAGGGGTTTAATTTCCGATAAACGACCACTTCTATTTCCGTGTCCACTCTGTATTCGTTCCGTGCTTGTTTTTCGTAGTATGCATTTTTGTATTCATTTCCGGGGTTTCCGTATTCATTCCCACTTCTGAACAAAATATGAAAACAAATGTGCTAGCACCCAGTTCCGTCCATTTCCTCTCCGTTTTCATCACTAATGGAAGCATGCGTTATTTTGATGTAGATGCCGGGGGCAATCCTCCTTTTCAAAAAAAGGCCACAATCCCGTAGGTTGATGCAACCAAAGAACCACAACCTTTTAGTTGAATTGTAACATAGACTCAGACCTGGAAGGCAATAAAGCATGCAAATAAGAATCTGGTTTTCGTTACCGCTCCTTGGACAAAGCAAGAACCAAGCCCCTATTCATCTCAGCGTTGTTGATGTGGTTCTATTATGACTCAACACAAGATTTTCTGAACTATACGGTGCTGCTGGAGAACCTGTATCTCACTCTATACATCCTACATAGTCAGTTTCTGCTTCTGGTAACTCTCATTCGTATTAGATTGTTAAGTTCAGTTATCTGAACCTTGCTCTTTGTCTTGTATTCTGCTAGTTATATACTCCCATGTATGGAATGGGCATGTATGTAAGTGATACAGGAAAAGCTAACAAGACATCTCCTCTTGTATTTGGGAGCTTCTGAGTAGGTGTTGAATGCTATATAACACAAATAAAAATGTCTTTAACACTAATTCGATGCGAGATTTCTGCTCTGCCTAAGCTAAGATATATGTTTGAAAAAAGACTGTCGACATGCCATGATTCTTAGCATGACTGATATGCCATGTACCAAAGCAACGACTTCGGCTTGTAGACCCCAACAAAGGAGGAGTTAGTTCGAGTAGCTCCAGAGGCCATCTCATTACTAATTACTATTCAACCGATACAGAAAACAAATAGTTCCAGTACAATACATCAACACAAACCAAGCCACTAGTGGAGGTTCACAGAAAAAGGCTCCATCAAAGTTAGTGTTGTTGTTGCTGGACTATCTTGCACATACTAGGCTGCTAATAGACAACGTGTGCCTCCTTGTCAACTCACACATACTTCTCGGACACTTTTGGACTATCTTACACATACTTTGGGAAACCCCACAGTATTTTATTTCTTTCTTGCTTGTTATCCTGAAAGGCAGCTTTTCAGCATATAGTTGTGCCCTGATCCTTTAAGCCATGATTGATGTTGCAGACAGGCTGCCAAACATCATGATATGTTACTAATTTGGTCCCAACAGCTGCAGCATGTGTTTCTGATTCCTCTCATTCCAATGGGCAAGGCAATGTGAGCTTTGTAGCTATTGTACTATCTGGAAGGCTATGAGAAGAGACTGGAAGAACAGAATGCTACTTCCTCTTATATCATGACTTAATGAGCTTTTGAGTAAGTGTTGCATGCTGTAAATGTTAATTCAATGCAAAGGTTCCTGCTCCATCTGCTATTGAAAATACATCATAAGTTCTTGTTGGAGGTTTCTCTTTTAGATGTTGTAAGGAGAATTACTAATATTACGGACGACAATGACATCTAGTTTCACAAAATCTCATTTTAGGCTCTTCTCTCAAGCAACAACTTCAAGATGACAAAAGAACTTAGATCCCATAAGCCTCGGCTACAACAAATACTAGAATAAAAGGATTTTCCCATATTCATTCTGTGTAAAGAACAAAGTCTCAACCTAACAATTCGCCATGTACACAAACATGCCACCAAACTTAGAAATCATCAACTTAGCAGCGCCTTTTAGGATGGATATGTGGAAGTAGGTGACCAGTAGAGGTCCGGTACCTTGATTTCAGAGTAGAAAATACCGCAAAGAGATAAGCAGGTCCTAGCAGCCATAATTCCGCCCTACTACAAACAGAGCCGATCTCTGGAAATGATATGGGATGACCATGGTACACATGTCTCCAGAACACAGACTGTTGCCGTGGACAAACCTGCTTCCAACCAGTTACGAGTGCGTCCGTCGCTTGCCATTCCTAAACGATATCTGGATTTGCCATTCCTTCCTCACCAACTGGAGAATCATGTCTTGAGTGAACTCTCGGACTATATGGACTGTGAATGTGGACCTTTCCCCACTCTTTGCCGGTACAAAGATGCAGGTGTCGCCCACCTGCACTTGGTAGTCGCATACAAAGTCCAACAAGTTACCACAAGCATGTACGTGTCCTTTTCTATGAAGAATCTCGGATGCCACTTCTCATCCTTGCTCGTCATATCAAGGGTGACAGTCCCATTTTCATGTGGAATGTGTGCAGCTGCAACTAGCGCATGTTCCTTGAATGATCCACTTACATGTAGACAAAATGTGTTGGGGAACGTAGCAGAAATTCAAAATTTTCCTACGAGTCACCAAGATCTATCTATGGAGAGACGAGCAACGAGGGGAAGGAGAGTGCATCTACATACCCTTGTAGATCGCTAAGCGGAAGCGTTCAAGTGAACAGGGTTGTTGGAGTCGTACTCGTCGTGATCCAAATCACCGGAGATCCTAGTGCCGAACGGACGGCACCTCCGCGTTCAACACACATGCAGCCCGGTGACGTCTCCCATGCCTTGATCCAGCAAGGAGAGAGGGAGAGGTTGGGGAAGACTCCGTCCAGCAGCAGCACGACGGCGTGGTGGTGGTGGAGGAGCGTGGCAATCCTGCAGGGCTTCGCCAAGCACCGCGGGAGAGGAGGAGTACTTGGGAGAGGGGAAGGGCTGCGCCAGAACTTGGTTGAAGCTCCCATGCGCCTCCCCACTATATATAGGGGTGGAGGGGGCTGGTTTCTTGCCCTCCAAGTCCATTGGGGCGTTGGCAAAGGTGGGAGGAAAGAAATCCCATCATTTCCTTCCCCACCGATTGTTATCCCCCTTTTTAGGGATCTTGACCTTATCCCTTCGGGATATGATCTTATTCCTTCTAAGGGGGGATCTTGGTGCGTCTTGACCAGGGGTGTGGGGCCTTTCCCCCACTACCCACGTTCATGTGGGTCCCCCCATGCTGGTGGTCCCCACTCCGGAACCTTCTAGAACCTTCCCGGTAAAATACCGAAAAATCCCGAACATTTTCCGGTGGCCAAAATAGGACTTCCCATATATAAATCTTTACCTCCGGACCATTCCGGAACTCCTCATGACGTCCGGGATCTCATCCGGGACTCCGAACAACATTTGGTAACCACGTATATCTATTCCCTATAACCCTTGCGTCATCGAACCTTAAGTGTGTAGACCCTACGGGTTCGGGAATCATGCAAACATGACCGAGACAGCTCTCTGGCCAATAACCAACAGCGGGATCTAGATACCCATGTTGGCTCCCACATGATCTCATCGGATGAACCACGATGTCAAGGACTCAATCGATCCCGTATACAATTCCCTTTGTCTAGCGGTATTGTACTTGCCCGAGATTCGATCGTCGGTATGCCGATACCTTGTTCAATCTCGTTACCGGCAAGTCTCTTTACTCGTTCCGTAACACATCATCCCGTGATCAACCCCTTGGTCACATCGTGCACATTATGATGATGTCCTACCGAGTGGGCCCAGAGATACCTCTCCGTCACATGGAGTGACAAATCCCAGTCTCGATTCGTGCCAACCCAATGGACACTTTCGGAGATACCTGTAGTGCACCTTTATAGCCACCCAGTTACGTTGTGACGTTTGGTACACCCAAAGCATTCCTACGGTATCCGTGAGTTGCACAATCTCATGGTTTTAGGAAAAGATACTTGACATTAGAAAAGCTTTAGCATACGAACTACACGATCTTGTGCTAGGCTTAGGATTGGGTCTTGTCCATCACATCATTCTCCTAATGATGTGATCCCGTTATCAACGACATCAATGTGCATGGTCAGGAAACTGTAACCATCTATTGATCAACGAGCTAGTCAACTAGAGGCTTACTAGGGACATGGTGTTGTCTATGTATCCACACATGTATCTGAGTTTCCTATCAATACAATTCTAGCATGGATAATAAACAATTATCATGAACAAGGAAATATAATAATAACCAAGTTATTATTGCCTCTAGAGCATATTTCCAACAGTCTCCCACTTGCACTAGAGTCAATAATCTAGTTCACATTGCCATGTGATTAACACTGACAGGTCACATCGTCATGTGACCAACATCTAAAGAGTTTACTAGTGTCACTAAACTAGTTCACATCACCATGTGATTAAGACTTAATGAGTTATGGGGTTTGATCATGTTTTGCTTGTGAGAGAGGTTTTAGTCAACGGGTCTGCAATATTCAGATCCGTATGTACTTCGCAATTCTCTATGTCATATTGTAAATGTTGCTTCCACGCTCCACTTGGAGCTATTCCAAATGGTTTCTCCACTATACGTATCCGGTTTGCTACTCAGAGTCATTCGGATAGGTGTTAAAGCTTGCATCGACGTAACCCTTTACGCCGAACTCTTTATCACCTCCATAATCGAGAAACATGTCCTTATTTACTCCAAGGACAATTTTGACTGCTGTCCAATGATCCATTCCTGGATCATTCTTGTACCCCTAGACTGACTCATGGCAAGGCACACTTCCCGTGCGGTACACAGCATAGCATACTATAGAGCCTACGTCTGAAACATAGGGGACGGCCTTCGTCCTTTGTCTCTCTTCTGCCGTGGTCGAGCTTTAAGTCTTAACTTCATACCTTACAACTCAGGCAAGAACTCCTTCTTTGACTGATCCATCTTGAACACCTTCAAGATCATGTCAAGGTATGTGCTCATTTGAAAGTACCATTAAGCGTTTTTTATCTATCCTCATAGATCTTGGTGCTCAATGTTCAAGTAGCTTAATCCAGGTTTTCTAATTGAAAAACACTTTTCAAATAACCCTATATGCTTTCCAGAAATTCTACATCATTTCTGATCAACAATATGTCAACAACATATACTCATCAGAAATTCTATAGTGCTCCCACTCACTTCTTTGGAAATACAAGTTTCTCATAAACTTTGCATAAACCCAAAATCTTTGATCATCTTATCAAAGTGCATATTCCAACTCCGAGATGCTTATTCCAGTCCATGGAAGGATCGCTGGAGCTAGCATACCTTTTAGCATCTTTAGGATCGACAAAACCTTTCTGATTGTATCACATACAACCTTTCCTTACGAAAACTGGTAAGGAAACTCGTTTTGACATCCATCTGCCAGATTTCATAAATGCAGCTAATGCTAACATGATTCCGACGGACTTAAGCATCGCTACGGATGAGAAAATCTCATCGTAGTCAACTCCTTGAACTTGTGAAAAACTCCAGAACCTTCTAGAACCTTCCCGGTACAATACCGAAAAATCCCGAACAATTTCCGGTGGCCAAAATAGGACTTCCCATATATAAATCTTTACCTCCGGACCATTCCGAAACTCCTCATGACGTCCGGGATCTCATCCGGGACTCCGAACAACATTCGGTAACCACGTATATCTATTCCCTATAACCCTAGCATCATCGAACCTTAAGTGTGTAGACCCTACGGGTTCGGGAATCATGCAGACATGACCGAGACAGCTCTCTGGCCAATAACCAACAGCGGGATCTGGATACCCATGTTGGCTCCCACATGTTCCGCGATGATCTCATCGGATGAACCACGATGTCAAGGACTCAATCGATCCCGTATACAATTCCCTTTGTCTAGCGGTATTGTACTTGCCCGAGATTCGATCGTCGGTATGCCGATACCTTGTTCAATCTCGTTACCGGCAAGTCTCTTTACTCGTTCCGTAACACATCATCCCGTGATCAACCCCTTGGTCACATCGTGCACATTATGATGACGTCCTACCGAGTGGGCCCAGAGATACCTCTCCGTCACATGGAGTGACAAATCCCAGTCTCGATTCGTGCCAACCCAATGGACACTTTCGGAGATACCTGTAGTGCACCTTTATAGCCACCCAGTTACGTTGTGACGTTTGGTACACCCAAAGCATTCCTACGGTATCCGTGAGTTGCACAATCTCATGGTTTAAGGAAAAGATACTTGACATTAGAAAAGCTTTAGCATACGAACTACACGATCTTGTGCTAGGCTTAGGATTGGGTCTTGTCCATCACATCATTCTCCTAATGATGTGATCCCGTTATCAACGACATCCAATGTCCATGGTCAGGAAACTGTAACCATCTATTGATCAACGAGCTAGTCAACTAGAGGCTTACTAGGGACATGGTGTTGTCTATGTATCCACACATGTATCTGAGTTTCCTATCAATACAATTCTAGCATGGATAATAAACAATTATCATGAACAAGGAAATATAATAATAACCAAGTTATTATTGCCTCTAGAGCATATTTCCAACAGTCTCCACCTTGCACTAGAGTCAATAATCTAGTTCACATTGCCATGTGATTAACACTCACAGGTCACATCGTCATGTGACCAACATCTAAAGAGTTTACTAGTGTCACTAAACTAGTTCACATCACCATGTGATTAAGACTTAATGAGTTATGGGGTTTGATCATGTTTTGCTTGTGAGAGAGGTTTTAGTCAACGGGTCTGCAATATTCAGATCCGTATGTACTTCGCAATTTTCTATGTCATATTGTAAATGCTGCTTCCACGCTCCACTTGGAGCTATTCCAAATGGTTTCTCCACTATACGTATCCGGTTTGCTACTCAGAGTCATTCGGATAGGTGTTAAAGCTTGCATCGACGTAACCCTTTACGCCGAACTCTTTATCACCTCCATAATCGAGAAACATGTCCTTATTTACTCCAAGGACAATTTTGACTGCTGTCCAATGATCCATTCCTGGATCATTCTTGTACCCCTAGACTGACTCATGGCAAGGCACACTTCCCGTGCGGTACACAGCATAGCATACTATAGAGCCTACGTCTGAAACATAGGGGACGACCTTCGTCCTTTGTCTCTCTTCTGCCGTGGTCGAGCTTTAAGTCTTAACTTCATACCTTACAACTCAGGCAAGAACTCCTTCTTTGACTGATCCATCTTGAACACCTTCAAGATCATGTCAAGGTATGTGCTCATTTGAAAGTACCATTAAGCGTTTTTTATCTATCCTCATAGATCTTGGTGCTCAATGTTCAAGTAGCTTAATCCAGGTTTTCTAATTGAAAAACACTTTTCAAATAACCCTATATGCTTTCCAGAAATTCTACATCATTTCTGATCAACAATATGTCAACAACATATACTCATCAGAAATTCTATAGTGCTCCCACTCACTTCTTTGGAAATACAAGTTTCTCATAAACTTTGCATAAACCCAAAATCTTTGATCATCTTATCAAAGTGCATATTCCAACTCCGAGATGCTTATTCCAGTCCATGGAAGGATCGCTGGAGCTAGCATACCTTTTAGCATCCTTAGGATCGACAAAACCTTTCTGATTGTATCACATACAACCTTTCCTTACGAAAACTGGTAAGGAAACTCGTTTTGACATCCATCTGCCAGATTTCATAAATGCAGCTAATGCTAACATGATTCCGACGGACTTAAGCATCGCTACGGATGAGAAAATCTCATCGTAGTCAACTCCTTGAACTTGTGAAAAACTCCAGAACCTTCTAGAACCTTCCCGGTACAATACCGAAAAATCCCGAACATTTTCCAGTGGCCAAAATAGGACTTCCCATATATAAATCTTTACCTCCGGACCATTCTGAAACTCCTCATGATGTCCGGGATCTCATCCGGGGCTCCGAACAACATTCGGTAACCACGTATATCTATTCCCTATAACCCTAGCATCATCGAACCTTAAGTGTGTAGACCCTACGGGTTCGGGAATCATGCAGACATGACCGAGACAGCTCTCTGGCCAATAACCAACAGCGGGATCTGGATACCCATGTTGGCTCCCACATGTTCCACGATGATCTCATCGGATGAACCACGATGTCAAGGACTCAATCGATCCCGTATACAATTCCCTTTGTCTAGCGGTATTGTACTTGCCCGAGATTCGATCGTCGGTATGCCGATACCTTGTTCAATCTCGTTACCGGCAAGTCTCTTTACTCGTTCTGTAACACATCATCCCGTGATCAACCCCTTGGTCACATCGTGCACATTATGATGCTGTCCTACCGAGTGGGCCCAGAGATACCTCTCCGTCACATGGAGTGACAAATCCCAGTCTCGATTCGTGCCAACCCAATGGACACTTTCGTAGATACCTGTAGTGCACTTTTATAGCCACCCAGTTACGTTGTGACGTTTGGTACACCCAAAGCATTCCTACGGTATCCGTGAGTTGCACAATCTCATGGTTTAAGGAAAAGATACTTGACATTAGAAAAGCTTTAGCATACGAACTACACAATCTTGTGCTAGGCTTAGGATTGGGTCTTGTCCATCACATCATTCTCCTAATGATGTGATCCCGTTATCAACGACATCCAATGTCCATGGTCAGGAAACTGTAACCATCTATTGATCAACGAGCTAGTCAACTAGAGGCTTACTAGGGACATGGTGTTGTCTATGTATCCACACATGTATCTGAGTTTCCTATCAATACAATTCTAGCATGGATAATAAACAATTATCATGAACAAGGAAATATAATAATAACCAAGTTATTATTGCCTCTAGAGCATATTTCCAACAGTCTCCCACTTGCACTAGAGTCAATAATCTAGTTCACATTGCCATGTGATTAACACTGACAGGTCACATCGTCATGTGACCAACATCTAAAGAGTTTACTAGTGTCACTAAACTAGTTCACATCACCATGTGATTAAGACTTAATGAGTTATGGGGTTTGATCATGTTTTGCTTGTGAGAGAGGTTTTAGTCAACGGGTCTGCAATATTCAGATCCGTATGTACTTCGCAATTCTCTATGTCATATTGTAAATGCTGCTTCCACGCTCCACTTGGAGCTATTCCAAATGGTTTCTCCACTATACGTATCCGGTTTGCTACTCAGAGTCATTCGGATAGGTGTTAAAGCTTGCATCGACGTAACCCTTTACGCCGAACTCTTTATCACCTCCATAATCGAGAAACATGTCCTTATTTACTCCAAGGACAATTTTGACTGCTGTCCAATGATCCATTCCTGGATCATTCTTGTACCCCTAGACTGACTCATGGCAAGGCACACTTCCCGTGCGGTACACAGCATAGCATACTATAGAGCCTACGTCTGAAACATAGGGGACAGCCTTCGTCCTTTGTCTCTCTTCTGCCGTGGTCGAGCTTTAAGTCTTAACTTCATACCTTACAACTCAGGCAAGAACTCCTTCTTTGACTGATCCATCTTGAACACCTTCAAGATCATGTCAAGGTATGTGCTCATTTGAAAGTACCATTAAGCGTTTTTTATCTATCCTCATAGATCTTGGTGCTCAATGTTCAAGTAGCTTAATCCAGGTTTTCTAATTGAAAAACACTTTTCAAATAACCCTATATGCTTTCCAGAAATTCTACATCATTTCTGATCAACAATATGTCAACAACATATACTCATCAGAAATTCTATAGTGCTCCCACTCACTTCTTTGGAAATACAAGTTTCTCATAAACTTTGCATAAACCCAAAATCTTTGATCATCTTATCAAAGTGCATATTCCAACTCCGAGATGCTTATTCCAGTCCATGGAAGGATCGCTGGAGCTAGCATACCTTTTAGCATCCTTAGGATCGACAAAACCTTTCTGATTGTATCACATACAACCTTTCCTTACGAAAACTGGTAAGGAAACTCGTTTTGACATCCATCTGCCAGATTTCATAAATGCAGCTAATGCTAACATGATTCCGACGGACTTAAGCATCGCTACGGATGAGAAAATCTCATCGTAGTCAACTCCTTGAACTTGTGAAAAACTCTTCACCACAAGTTGAGCTTCATAGACGGTGACATTACCGTCCATATCCGTCTTCTTCTTAAAGATCCATTTATCTCAATGGCTCACCGATGAACGGGCAAGTCCACCAAAGTCCATGCTATGGATCCTATCTCGGATTTCATGGCTTCTAACCATTTGTCGGAATTTGGGCCCACCATTGCTTCTCCATAGCTCGTAGGTTCATTGTTGTCTAGCAACATGACCTTCAAGACAGGATTACTGTACCACTCTGAAGTAGTACGCATCCTTGTCACCCTACGAGGTACAGCAGTGACTTGATCCGAAACTTCGTGATCACTATCATAACCTTCTACTTCAATTGGTGTAGACGCCACAGGAACAACTTCCTGTGCCCTGCTACACACTAGTTGAAGTGACGGTTCAATAACCTCATCAAGTCTCCACCATCCTCCCACTCAATTCTTTCGAGAGAAACTTTTCCTCGGGAAAGGACCTAATTCTAGAAACAACCCCTTTTGCTTCCGGAACTGAGACTGGAGGTATACCCAACTGTTTTGGGTGTCCTATGAAGATGCATTTATCCGCTTTGGGTTTGAGCTTATAAGCCTGAAACTTTTTCACATAAGCGTCGCAACCCCAAACCTTTAAGAAATGACACCTTAGGTTTCTCTAAACCATAGTTCATACGGTATCATCTCAATGGAATTACGTGGTGCCCTATTTAAAGTGAATGTGGTTGTCTCTAACGCCTAACCCATGAACGATAGTGGTAATTCGACAAGAGACATCATGGTACGCACCATATCCAATAGGGTGCAACTATGATGTTCGGACACACCATCACACTATGGTGTTCCAGGCGGTATTAATTGTGAAACCATTTCCACAATGTCTTAATTGCCTGCCAAAGCTCGTAACTCAGATACTCATCTCTATGATCATATCATAGACATTTTATCCTCTTGTCACGATGATCTTCACCTTCACTCTGAAATTACTTGAACCATTCAATAATTCAGACTTGTGTTTCATCAAGTAAATATACTCAGTATCTACTCAAATCATCCGTGAAGTAAGAACATAACGATATCCACTGCGTGCCTGAGCACTCATTGGACTGCACACATCAAAATGTATTACTTCCAACAAGTTGCTTTCTTGTTCCATTTTACTGAAAACGAGGCTTTCAGTCATCTTGCCCATGTGGTATGATTTGCATGTCTCAAGTGATTCAAAATCAAGAGAGTCCAAACGATCCATCTGCATGGAGTTTCTTCATGCATATACACCAATAGACATGGTTCGCATGTCTCAATTTTTTCAAAACGAGTGAGTCCAAAGATCCATCAACATGGAGCTTCTTCATGCGTTTTTATGACTTACATGGCAGTGCCACAAGTAGGTGATACTATCATTACTATCTTATATCTTTTGGCATGAACATGTGTATCACTACGATCGAGATTCAATAAACCATTCCTTTAGGTGCAAGACCATTAAAGGTATTATTCAAATAAATAGAGTAACCATTATTCTCCTTAAATGAATAACCGTATTGCGATAGACATAATCCAATCATGTCTATGCTCAACGCAAACACCAAATGACAATTATTCAGGTTTAATACTAATCTGGATGGTAGAGGGAGCGTGCGATGTTTGATCACATCAAACTTGGAAACACTTCCAACACATATCGCCAGCTCACCTTTAGCTAGTCTCTGTTTATTCCGTAGCTCTTTTATTTCGAGTTACTAACACTTAGCAACCGAACCGGTATCTTAACACCCTGGTGCTACTAGGAGTACTAGTAAAGTACACATTAATATAATGTATATCCAATATACTTCTATCAACCTTGCCAGCCTTCTCATCTACCAAGTATCTAGGATAATTCCGCTCTAGTGACTGTTCCCCTTATCATAAAAGCACTTAGTTTCGGGTTTGGGTTCAACCTTGGGTTTCTTCACTAGAGCAGCAGCTGATTTGCCGTTTCATGAAGTATCCCTTCTTAACCTTGCCCTTTTTGAAACTAGTGGTTTTACTAACCATCAACAATTGATGCTCCTCCTTGACTTCTACTTTCGCGGTGTCAAACATCGCGAATACTTCAAGGATCATCATATCTATCCCTAATATGTTATAGTTCATCACGAAGCTCTAACAGCTTGGTGGCAATGACTTTGGAGAAACATCACTATCTCTGGAAGATCAACTCCCACTCAATTCAAGTGATTGTCGCACTCAGACAATCTGAGCACAAGCTCAACGATTGAGCTTTTCTCCCTTAGTTTGCAGGCTAAGAAAATCGTCGGAGGTCTCATACCTCTTGATGTGGGCACGAGCCTAAAATCCCAATTTCAGCCCTCGAAACATCTCATATGTTCCGCGACATTTCGAAAACGTCTTTGGTGCCTCAACTCTAAACCGTTTAACTGAACTATCACGTAGTTATCTAAGTGTGCATGTCCGATGTTCGCAACATCCACAAACGACGTTTGGGGTTCAGCACACTGAGCGGTGCATTAAGGACATAAGCTTTCTACTGTCCGCATAATCGCTACTGTCAACTTTCAACTATATTTTCTCTAGGAACATATCTAAACAGTGGAACTAAAGCGCGAGCTTACGACATAATTTGGAAAGATCTTTTGACTATGTTCAGGATAATTAAGTTCATCTTATGAACTCCCACTCAGATAGACATCCCTCTAGTTATCTAAGTGATTACATGATCCGAGTCAACTAGGCCGTGTACGATCATCACGTGAGACGGATTAGTCATCATCAGTGAAAATCTTCATGTTGATCGTATCTACTATACGACTCATGCTCGACCTTTCGGTCTCTTGTGTTCCGAGGCCATGTCTGTACATGCTAGGCTCGTCAAGTCAACCTAAGTGTTTCACGTGTGTAAATCTGGCTTACACCCGTTGTATGTGAACGTAAGAACCTATCACACCCGATCATCACGTGGTGCTTCAAAACGACGAACTTTCGCAACGGTGCACAGTTAGGGGGAACACTTTCTTGAAATTTTAATGAGGGATCATCTTATTTACTACCGTTGTTCTAAGCAAATAAGATGCATAAACATGATAAACATCACATGCAGTCAAAAAGTGACATGATATGGCCAATATCATTTTGCTCCTTTTGATCTCCATCTTCGGGGCTCCATGATCATCATCGTCACCGACATGACACCATGATCTTCATCATCATGATCTCCATCATCGTGTCTTCATGAAGTTGTCTCGCCATCTATTACTTCTACTACTATGGCTACCGGTTAGCAATAAAGTAAAGTAATTACATGGCATTGTTTAATGACACGCAGGTCATACAATAAATTAAGACAACTCCTATGGCTCCTGCCGGTTGTCATACTCATCGACATGCAAGTCGTGATTCCTATTACAAGAACATGATCAATCTCATACATCACATATCATTCATCACATTCTTCTTGGCCATATCACATCACATAGCACACCCTGCAAAAACAAGTTAGACGTCCTCTAACTGTTGTTTGCATGTTTTACGTGGCTTCTATGGGTTTCTAGCAAGAACATTTCTTACCTACGCAAAAACCACAACGTGATATGTCAATTGCTATTTACCCTTCATAAGGACCCTTTTCATCGAATCCGATCCGACTAATGTGGGAAAGACTGGCACCCGCTAGCCACCTTATGCAACAAGTGCATGTCAGTCGGTGGAACCTGTCTCACGTAAGTGTACGTGTAAGGTCGGTCCGGGCCGCTTCATCCCACAATGCCGCCGAATCAAGATTGGACTAGTAACGGTAAGCATATTGAACAAAATCAATGCCCACAACTACTTTGTGTTCTACTCGTGCAAAGAATCTACCCAATAGACCTAGCTCATGATGCCACTCTTGGGGAACGTAGAAGAAATTCAAAATTTTCCTACGAGTCACCAAGATCTATCTATGGAGATACTAGCAACGAGGGGAAGGAGAGTGCATCTACATACCCTTGTAGATTGCTAAGCGGAAGCGTTCAAGTGAACAGGGTTGATGGAGTCGTACTCGTCGTGATCCAAATCACCGGAGATCCTAGTGCCGAACGGACGGCACCTCCGCGTTCAACACACATGCAGCCCGGTGACCTCTCCCATGCCTTGATCCAGCAAGGAGAGAGGGAGAGGTCGGGGAAGACTCCGTCTAGCAGCAGCACAACGGCGTGGTGGTAGTGGAGGAGCGTGGCAATCCTGCAGGGCTTCGCCAAGCACCGCGGGAGAGGAGGAGTACTTGGGAGAGGGCAAGGGCTGCGCCAGAACTTGGTTGAAGCTCCCATGCGCCTCCCCACTATATATAGGGGTGGAGGGGGCTGGTTTCTTGACCTCCAAGTCCATTGGGGCATTGGCAAAGGTGGGAGGAAAGAAATCCCATCATTTCCTTCCCCACCGATTGTTATCCCCCCTTTTTAGGGATCTTGATCTTATCCCTTCGGGATATGATCTTATTCCTTCTAAGGGGGGATCTTGGTGCACCTTGACCAGGGGTGTGGGGCCTTGCCCCCACTACCCACGTTCATGTGGGTCCCCCCATGCAGGTGGGCCCCACTCCAGAACCTTCTAGAACCTTCCCGGTACAATACCGAAAAATCCCGAACATTTTCCGGTGGCCAAAATAGGACTTCCCATATATAAATCTTTACCTCCGGACCATTCCGGAACTCCTCATGACGTCCGGGATCTCATCCGGGACTCCGAACAACATTCGATAACCACGTATATCTATTCCCTATAACCCTAGCATCATCGAACCTTAAGTGTGTAGACCCTACGGGTTCGGGAATCATGCAGACATGACCAAGACAGCTCTCTGGCCAATAACCAACAGCGGGATCTGGATACCCATGTTGGCTCCCACATGTTCCACGATGATCTCATTGGATGAACCACGATGTCAAGGACTCAATTGATCCCGTATACAATTCCCTTTGTCTAGCGGTATTGTTCTTGCCCGAGATTCGATCGTCGGTATGCCGATACCTTGTTCAATCTCGTTACCGGCAAGTCTCTTTACTCGTTCCGTAACACATCATCCCGTGATCAACCCCTTGGTCACATCGTGCACATTATGATGATGTCCTACCGAGTGGGCCCAGAGATACCTCTCCGTCACACGGAGTGACAAATCCTAGTCTCGTTTCGTGCCAACCCAACGGACACTTTCGGAGATACCTGTAGTGCACCTTAATAGCCACCCAGTTACGTTGTGACGTTTGGTACACCCAAAGCATTCCTACGGTATTCGGGAGTTGCACAATCTCATGGTCTAAGGAAAAGATACTTGGCATTAGAAAAGCTTTAGCATACGAACTACACGATCTTGTGCCCGGCTTAGGATTGGGTCTTGTCCATCACATCATTCTCCTAATGATGTGATCCCGTTATCAACGACATCCAATGTCCATGGTCAGGAAACTGTAACCATCTATTGATCAACGAGCTAGTCAACTAGAGGCTTACTAGGGACATGGTGTTGTCTATGTATCCACACATGTATCTGAGTTTCCTATCAATACAATTCTAGCATGGATAATAAACAATTATCATGAACAAGGAAATATAATAATAACCAAGTTATTATTGCCTCTAGGACATATTTCCAACAAAATGAAATGTCAATTACAAAGGAAATGAGAAAAGAAAAGTCGGGCTGAATGGAGAAGGCACGGTTTCAATTGTAAAGCAAGGATAAGAACTGAAATTTAACAGAAGAGGACTAGGTAGTTGAACATCACACTTCCTCATGGTAGCACCAAATACAATAGTTTTTGGCTACTAAGATTTTCAACCTCATTTTTCGGGCAAACAAGATGCCAGAAGAATGGAGGTGGAGTATATTAGTACCAATCTTCAAGTACAATGGGGATATTCAAAGTTGTACTAATTACCATATAATTAAGCCCATGAGCCATAAAATGAAGTTACGGGAGAGAGTCATTGAGCACCGCTTATCAAGAATGACAAGCGTAACCAAAAGTCAGTTTAGTTTCATTCTTGAGAGGTCGAGCATGGAAGTCATTTTCTTGGTACGACAACTTCTGAAGAGATATAGGGAGCAAAATAAGGACCTGGATGTGGTGTTCATTAACTTGGAGAAGACCTACGATAAGATACCGCAGAATATCCCAAAAAAGTACATTACCCTCATCAAGTACATGTACGATAATATTGTGACAATTGTTCGAACAAGTGACGGCGACACTTTTGACTTCCCAATTAAATGGGTCTACCCGAGGGGCCAACTTTGAGCCCCTATCTTTTTCGCTTTGATTATGGATGAGGTCACAAGGGATATAGAAGGAGATATCCCATGGTGTATGCTCTTTGTGGATGATGTGGTGTTGTTCGATGATAATAGGAAAGGGATTAATAGAAAGTTAAACTACGGAGACAAACCTTGGAATTGAAAGAGCTGCTGAGGAGGTTAGCCTTGATGGACAGGTGGTACCTTAGAAGGACACTCTTCAATATTTGGGATCAATGCTGCAGAAAGATGGGGATATCGATGAAGATGTGAACCATCGAATCAAAGGCGGATGGATGAAGTGGTGCCAAGCTTTTGGCATTATCTGTGATAGGAGAGTGCCATAGAAGTTAAAATGAGGTTCTATAGGACGACTATTTGACCCGCAATGATGTATGGTGCCGAGTGTTGGCCGACTAAAAGGCAACATGTTCAATAGTTAGGTGTAGCAGAGATCCTCATGTTGAGAAGGATGTGTGTCCACAGCAAGGAAGGAATGGGTCCGGAATGATGATATACGGGATAGAGTTGAGGTAGCACCAATTGAAGAGAAGTTTGTCCACCATCGTCTGAGATGGTTTGGGCATATTCAATGTAGACCTCCAGAAACACCAGTGCACAGTGGATAATGTCAAGAGAGGTCGGGATAGACCAAACTTGACATGGGAGGATTCCATAAATAGAGATTTGAAGACCATGAGTATCACCAAAAAACTATCCATGCTCCTGAACCATGAGTTGGTTGCGAGATCTGATGCATTTAAACTTTAGCCTACCCCAACTTGTCTGGGACTAAATACTTTGTTGTTATTGTCGTTTTGTTGTTGTCGTTGTAATAATAATTAAATATTGCACCATGATATGAATGAAAAGTAAGCATTGCAAGGAAAGTCATCTAGTACTACAACAGTGGGTCACTAACCAAGTAACCATGACTGTCAGCTTAGTCACCAACATCGAAGTTAAACCTTTACTTAGTTGACCCGGGAATTAACATGTTGGGATCACCAATTAATTCAGAAGGAGGATTCATGTGATGTAGCTTGGACACACTTTCAAAGATAGTGACATGGCCTAGCTTCAACATGTCAGAGAGTAAAGGAAATTGCATCAGGCTATTGTTGGGGAACGTAGTAATTTCAAAAAAATTCTTACGCACACGCAAGATCATGGTGATGCATAGCAACGAGAGGGGAGAGTGTTGTCCACATACCCTCGTAGACCGCAAGCGGAAGCGTTATGACAACGCGGTTGATGTAGTCGTACGTCTTCATGATCGACCAATCCTAGTACTGAAAGTACGGTACCTCCGCGATCCGCACACGTTCGGTTCAATGACGTCCCATGAACTCACGATCCAGTAGAGTGTCGAGGGAGAGCTTCGTCAGCATGATGGCGTGATGACGGTGATGATGAAGCTATCGGCGCAGGGCTTCGCCTAAGCACTACGATGATATGAACGAGGTGGATTAAGGTGGAGGGGGCACCACACACGGCTGGAAACAATCAACTTATGTGTCCTAGGGTGCCCCTCTGCCCCCGTATATAAAGGAGCAAGGGGGAGGCCGGCCAGCCCTTGGGCATGCCAAGAAGGGGAGGAGTCCTCCTCCTAGTAGGAGTAGGACACCCCCTTTCCTAGTCCAAGTAGGAGGGGAAAGGGAAGGAAGGAAGGGAGAGGAAGAGGAGAAGGAAAGGGGGTGCACGCCCCCTCCCTAGTCCAATTCGGACTCCCTATAGGGAGGGGGCGCGGCTGCCCCTTGTGGGCTGCCTCCCCTATTCCCTATGGCCCATGTAGGCCCAACTTTCCTCGTGGGGGGGAGGGGGTTCCTGTAACCCTCCGGCACTCCGGTTTTCTCCGAAATCACCTGGAACACTTCCGGTGTCCGAATATAGTTGTCGAATATATCAATCTTTATGTCTCGACCATTTCGAGACTCCTCGTCATGTCCGTGATCACATCCGGGACTCCGAACTACCTTCGGTATATCAAAACACATAAAATCATAATACCGATCGTCACCGAACGTTAAGCGTGCGGACCCTACGGGTTCGAGAACTATGTAGACATGACCGAGACACATCTCCAGTCAATAACCAATAGCGGAACTTGGAAGTTCATATTGGCTGCCAGATATTCTGCGAAGATCTTTATTGGTCAAATCGCATAACAACATACGTCGTTCCCTTTGTCATCGGTATGTTACTTTCTCGAGATTCGATCGTCGGTATCTCAATACCTAGTTCAATCTCGTTACCGGCAAGTATCTTTACTCATTCCGTAATGCATCATCCCGCAACTAACTCATTAGTCACATTGCTTGCAAGGCTTATAGTGATGTGCATTACAGAGAGGGCCTAGAGATACCTCTCCGACAATCAGAGTGACAAATCCTAATCTCGATCTATGCCAACCCAACAAACACCATCGGAGACACCTGGATCAGTGTCAAAACTTGCATCGATGTAACCCTTTACGATGAACTTTTTGTCACCTCCATAACCGAGAAATATATCCTTATTCCACTAAGGATAATTTTGACCAATGTCCAGTGATCTACTCCTAGATCACTATTTTACTCCTTTGTCAAACTCAGGGCAGGGTTTACAATAGGTCTGATACATAGCATGGCATACTTTTATAGAACCTATGGCTGAGGCATAGGGAACGACTTTCATTCTCTTAATATATTCTGCCGTGGTTGGGCTTTGAGTCTTACTCAACTTCACACCTTGCAACACTAGCAAGAACTCCTTCTTTGACTGATCCATTTTGAACTCCTTCAAAAACTTGTCAAGGTATGTACTCATTGAAAAACTTATCAAGCGTCTTGATCTATCTCTATAGATCTTGATGCTCAATACGTAAGCAGCTTCACCGAGGTCTTTCTTTGAAAAACTCCTTTCAAACACTCATTTATGCTTTCCAGAAAATTCTACATCATTTCCGATCAACAATATGTCATTCACATATACTTATCAGAAAGGTTGTAGTGCTCCCACTCACTTTCTTGTAAATACAGGCTTCACCGCAAGTCTATATAAAACTATATGCTTTGACCAACTTATCAAAGCGTATATTCCAACTCCGAGATGCTAGAGCTTGCATATTTTGTTAGCACCTTTAGGATTGACAAAACCTTCTGGTTGCATCATATACAACTTTTTTTAAGAAATCCATTAAGGAATGTAGTTTTGACATCCATTTGCCAAGTTTCATAAAATGTGGCAATTGCTAACATGATTCGGACAGACTTTTAAGCATCGATACAAGTGAGAAAATCCCATTGTAGTCAACACCTCAAAATTGTCGAAAACATTTTTGCGACAATTCGAGATTTGTAGATAATAACACTACTATCAGTGTCCGTCTTCCTGTTGAAGATACATTTTATTCTCTATGGCTTGCCGATCATCGGGCAAGTCAACCAAAGTCCATACTTTGTTCTCATACATGGATCCCATCTCAGATTTCATGGCCTCAAGCCATTTCGCGGAAACTGGGATCATCATCGCTTCCTCATAGTTTGTAGGTTCATCATGGTCAAGTAACATGACCTCCAGAACAGGATTACCATACCACTCTGGTGCGGACCTTACTCTGGATGACCTACGATGTTCGGTAGTAACTTGATCTGAAGTTTCATGATCATCATCATTAGCTTCCTCACTAATTGGTGTAGGCATCACTAGAACTGATTTCTGTGAAGAACTTCTTCCCAATTCGGGAGCAGGTACAATTACCTCATCAAGTTCTACTTTCCTCCCACTCACTTGTTTCGAGAGAAACTCTTTCGCTAGAAAGGATCCATTCTTAGCAACAAAGGTCTTGCCTTCGGATCTGTGATAGAAGGTGTACCCAACATTTTGGGTATCTTATGAAGACGCATTTTTCGGATTTGGGTTCAAGCTTATCACGTTGAAACTTTTTCAAATAAGCATTGCAACCCCAAACTTTAATAAACTACACCTTAGGTTTCTTGCCAAACCATAGTTCATACGATGTCGTCTCAATGGATTTAGATGGTGCCCTATTTAACGTGAATGAAGTTGTCTCTAATGCATAACCCCAAAACGATAGTGGTAAATCGGTAAGAGACATCATAGATTGCACTATATCCAATAAAGTATGATTATGACGTTCGGACACACCATTATGCTGTGGTGTTCCAGTTGGCGTGAATTTGTGAAACCATTCCACATTGTTTTAATTGAAGACCAAACTCATAACTCAAATATTCGTCCCCGCGATCAAATTGTAGAAACTTTATTTTCTTGTTACAATGATTTTCCACTTCACTCTGAAATTCTGTGAACTTTTCAAATGTTTCAGACTTATGTTTCATTAAGTAGATATACCCATATCTGCTCAAATCATCTATGAAGGTCGGAAAATAACGATACCCTCCGCGAGCCTCAACACTCATCGAACCGCATACATCAGTATGTATTACTTCCAATAAGTCAGTTGCTCGCTCCATTGTTCTGGAGAACGGAGTCTTAGTCATCTTGCCCATGAGGCATGGTTCGCAAGAATCAAGTGATTCATAATCAAATTATTCCAAAAGCCCATCAACATGGACTTTCTTCATGCGCTTTACACCAATATGACCTAAACGGCAATGCCACAAATAAGTTGCACTATCATTATTAACTTTGCATCTTTTGGCTTCAATATTATGAATATGTGTATCACTACGATCGAGATTCAATAAACCATTTATATTGAGTGTATGACCATAGAAGGTTTTATTCATGTAAATAGAATAATAATTATTCTTTGACTTAAATGAATAACCGTATTGCAATAAACATGATCCAATCATATTCATGCTCAACGCAAACACCAAATAACATTTATTTTAGGTTCAACACTAATCCCAAAGGTAAAGGAAGTGTGCGATGGTGATCTTATCAACCTTGGAATCACTTTCAACACACATCATCACCTCGCTCTTAAACTAGTCTCTGTTTATTTTGCAACTCCCATTTCGAGTTACTACTCTTAGCAACTGAACCAGCATCAAATACTGAGGGGTTGCTATAAACACTAGTAAAGTACACATCAATAACATGTATATCCAATATACCTTTGTTCACTATGCCATCCTTCTTATCCGCCAAGTATCTAGGGCAGTTCCACTTCCAGTGACCATTTCCTTTGTAGTAGAAGCACTCAGTTTCAGGCTTGGGTCTAGCTTTGGGCTTCTTCATGGGAGTGGCAACTTGCTTGCCATTCTTCTTGAAGTTCCCTTTCTTTCCCTTGACCATTTACTTGAAACTAGTGGTCTTGTCAGCCATCAACAGTTGTTGCTTTTTCTTGATTTCTACCTTCGCCGATTTCAGCATCGTGAAGAGCTTTGGGAGTCGTTTCCGTTATCCCTTGGATATTATAGTTCATCATGAAGTTCTAGCAACTTGGTGATAGTGACTAGAGAATTTTGTCAATTACTATCTTATCTGGAAGATTAACTCCCACTTGATTCAAGCAATTATAGTACCCAGACAATCTGAGCACATGCTCACTGGTTGAGCTATTCTCCTCCATCTTGTAGGCAAAGTACTGTTAGAGGTCTCATATCTCTCGACATGGGAATGAGTATAAAATACCAATTTCAACTCTTGGAACATCTCATATGCTCCATGGCGTTCAAAACGTTTTTGAAGACTCGGTTCTAAGCCGTAAAGCATGGTGCACTAAACTATCAAGTAGTCATCATACCGAGCTTTGTCAAATGTTCATAACGTATGCATCTGCTCCTACAATAGGTCTGTCACCTAGTGGTGCATCAAGGACATAATTATTCTGTGCAACAATGAGTACAATCCTCAGATCATGGATCAAGTCCGCATCATTGCTACTATCATCTTTCAACATAGTCTATCTCTAGGAACATATCAAAAATAAACGGGGAGCTACATCGCGAGCTATTGATCTACAACATAGTTATGCAAATACTATCAGGACTAAGTTAATGATAAATTAAAGTTCAATTAATCATATTACTTAAGAACTCCCACTTAGATAGACATTCCTCTAGTCATCTAAATGATCACGTGATCCGAATCAACTAAACCATGTTTGATCATCACGTGAGATGGAGTAGTTTTCAACGGTGAACATCACTATGTTGATCATATCTACTATATGATTCACGCTCAGCCTTTCGGTCTCCAGTGTCCCGAGGCCATATCTGCATATGCTATAGACTCGTCAAGTTTAACCCGAGTATTCCGCGTGTGCAAACTGGCTTGCATCCATTGTATGTGAACGTAGAGCTTATCACACCCGATCATCACATGGTGTCTCGGCAGGATGAACTGTCGCAACGGTGCATACTCAGGGGGAACACTTATACCTTGAAATTTAGTGAGAGATCATCTTATAATGCTACTCCCGAACTAAGCAAAATAAGATGCATAAAGGATAAACATCACATGCAATCAAAATATGTGACATGATATGGCCATGATCATCTTGTGCCTTTGATCTCCATCTCCAAAGTACCGTCATGATCTCCATCATCTTGATCTCTATCAACGTGTCGTCACATGGTCGACTCGCCAACTATTGCTCTTGCAACTATTGCTATCGCATAGTGATAAAGTAAAGCAATTATTTGGTGCTTGCATCTTATGCAATAAAGAGACAACCGTAAGGCTTCCGCCAGTTGCCGATAACTTCAACAAAACATGATCATATCATACAAAAATTTATATCTCATCACGTCTTGACCATATCACATCACAACAAGCCCTGCAAAAACAAGTGCGATGTCCTCTACTTTGTTGTTGCAAGTTTTACGTGGCTGCTACGGGCTTAGCAAGAACCGTTCTTACCTACGCATCAAAACCACAATGATTTTTCGTCAAGTATGTGTTGTTTTAACCTTCAAAAAGGACCGGGCGTAGCCACACTCTATTCAACTAAAGTTGGAGAAACTGACACCCGCCAGCCACCTGTGTGCGAAGCACGTCGGTAGAACCAGTCTCGTGTAAGCGTACTCGTGATGTCGGTCCGGGCCGCTTCATCCAACAATACCGCCAATCAAAGTATGACATGCTGGTAAGCAGCATGACTATTATCGCCAACAGCTCACTTGTGTTCTACTCGTGCATATAACATCTACGCATAAACCTGGATCTGATGCCACTGTTGGGGAACGTAGTAATATGAAAAAAAAATCCTACCCACACGCAAGATCATGGTGATGCATAGCAATGAAAGGGGAGAGTGTTGTCCACGTACCCTCGTAGACCGTAAACGGAAGCGTTATGACAACGCGGTTGATGTAGTCGTACGTCTTCATGACCGACCGATCCTAGTACCTGAAGTATGGTACCTCCGTGATCTGCACACGTTCGGTTCGGTGACGTCCCACGAACTCACGATCCAGCAGAGTGTCGAGGGAGAGCTTCGTCAGCACGACAGCGTGATGACGGTGATGATGAAACTATCGGCGTAGGGCTTCACCTAAGCACTACGACGATATCACCGAGGTGGATCATGGTGGAGGGGGCACCGCACACAGCTGGAAACAATCAACTTCTGTGTCCTAGGGTGCCCCCCTGCCCTAGTATATAAAGAAGCAAGGGGGAGGTCGGCCAGCCCTTGGGCGCTCCAAGGAGGGGAGGAGTCCTCCTCCTAGTAGGAGTAGGACGTCCCCTTTCCTAGTCCAACTAGGAGTGGAAGGGGAAGGAAGGAAGGGAGAGGAAGAGGAGAAGGAAAGGGGGCGCGCCCCCCTCCCTAGTCCAATTCGGACTCCCTATAGGGAGGGGGCGCGGCTGCCCCTTGTGGGTTGCCTCCCCTTTTCCCTATGGCCCATGTAGTCCCAACTTTCCCCGGCGGGTTCCGGTAACCCTCCGGCACTCCAGTTTTCTCTGAAATCACCCGGAACACTTCCGGTGTCCGAATATAGTCGTCCAATATATCAATCTTTATGTCCCGGCCATTTTGAGACTCCTCGTCATGTCCGTGATCACATCCGGGTCTCCGAACTACCTTCGGTATATCAAAAAACATAAACTCATAATATCGATCGTCACCGAACGTTAAGTGTGCGGACCCTACGGGTTTGAGAGCTATGTAGACATGACCGAGACACATCTCCGGTCAATAATCAATAGCATAACCTGGATTTTCATATTGGCTCCCACATATTCTGCGAAGATCTTTATCGGTCAAAGCGCATAACAACATACGTTGTTCCCTTTGTCATCGGTATGTTACGTGCCCGAGATTCGATCGTCGGTATCTCAATACCTTGTTCAATCTCGTTACCGGCAAGTCTCTTTACTCGTTCCGTAATGCATCATCCCGCAACTAACTCATTAGTAACATTGCTTGCAAGGCTTATAGTGATGTGCATTACTGAGAGGGCCCAGAGATACCTCTCCGACAATCAGAGTGACAAATCCTAATCTCGATCTATGCCAACCCAACAAACACCATCAGAGACACCTATAGAGCACCTTTATAATCACCCAGTTACGTTCTGACATTTGGTAGCACACAAAGTGTTCCTCCGGTATTCGGGAGTTTCATAATCTCATAGTCATAGGAACATGTATAAGTCATGAAGAAAGCAACAACAACATACTAAACGATCATGTGCTAAGCTAAAGGAATGTGAATGATGTGATCCCGTTAATCAAATGACAACTCATGTCTATGGCTAGGAAACTTAACCATCTTGGATTCAACGAGCTAGTCAAGTAGAGGCATACTAGTGACATTTTGTTTGTGTATGTATTCACACATATACTAAGTTTCCAATTAATACAATTCTAGCATGAATAATAAACATTTTTCATGGTATAAGGAAATATAAATAACAACGTTATTATTGCCTCTAGGGCATATTCCTTCAGCTGTATCATGTGTCTTAAGATGCCAGCCAACATTATGTTTGACCTTACATGTGAGTCTGACACATTATTTTTGTTCAAACGGTAAGGACTTTGTTTGTGTTTGTTGTGAGAGATTACCCCAATATATTATTGACTATTCGATACATCAACCATCAAAATTATAGTTTTGTGTAATTTACTAACAATATAATTAAACATGATGACATTGTTATTGGACAGAGAGGAGGATAGAGTTGAAAATGGCTCTTATTTATTTATTGCTTGTTATCCTAAACGACTGCCTCTACATATACAAATCATGGCTTGGCTTGAAAGACAAGTACTCGACTCATAACATTACATCTCCTTTGATAATCGTCATAACAAAAACATGAATCATGTACTCATATTTTTTAAACTATGTACGAACATGCCTATTGGCAGACAAAAATCGTGATCTGGTACCACTTTGTTTATTGTTGTAGCATCTCCAAAAGATACGTGGTATTGTTGTGCCCTAATACAAGTCCAGCTTCTTGAAGACGTGCTTCTCTGAGTTCTGTCTCTCAGCATATACATCCAACATGGACAACATGTGTTTCTGATTCCTCTCATTCCAATTTACATGACTATAAACTTGAATTTATCTTCAGCTTGCTTTCTCTCTTGTATTTCTTCTTGCTAGCTATTGTATTATATGGATGGGTATTAGATGAGTTGGGGAGAACACGCAATGCAACAACCTCTTATATATATCACGAGCGTTTCAGCAAGTGCTGCATGCTGTATAACATGCAAAGGAAAATGTTATATGACGTTAATTCAATGCAAGATTCCTGCTCTATCTACTATATTGAAGACATATCATAAGTTCATTTGTTGGGAGAATTTACGAGTCATGTACCAAATTGCGTGAATGGGACTAAAACAAGTGAAGCTCTGATGGCACTTTCGTTTGATGTTGCTTATTTATATGTAGTTGGAGGTAATAGCATACATTGTCGAC
This sequence comes from Triticum dicoccoides, assembly GCF_002162155.2. Taxonomy (NCBI): domain Eukaryota; kingdom Viridiplantae; phylum Streptophyta; class Magnoliopsida; order Poales; family Poaceae; genus Triticum; species Triticum dicoccoides. The sequence goes on along the minus strand of NC_041381.1, from coordinate 43,336,379 downwards.
GCGAGACACCACTCACTTTTTCAGTGGGGATCCAGAATTTGAAGTTACCTGGGATAGACTTTTAGAGGAAACAAAAAATCGATGCCACGATAGAATTAAATAAGACATTCAACAGAATTAATTCGCCAAGTAGTATTGAATTTGGCAAGCTGATCAACAAAACTAATTCTTCAAAGTAGTTACATTATCAAAAACTAGACAAATAATATATAACACAACCGAAAATGCATATAAATTCTAACTTGGAGATCTACAACCTTCCATTAGGCCAATATGACAAGAAATCAAATAATGAAATAATGGAATTGGAGAAGCAGACCCTGGTAGAAGATAAGTTTACGAGGAGGGTGGAAGAACTTGCTGCCTACTGCCTTGTTGGTTGCTAATTATAATTTGAGCGGGGTGCGGTGTTATGGAGATGATGTCTTGCGTGCGGGCTGCTCCCTGAGCAGGAATTGGTGGACTTCATCCTTCCCCATCCAACACCTTCGGTGGGACTTTGGCAGCGCCGCGGCGAGGCAGCGAGTCGACGTGCATGGAGGCGTTTTTGACCTGAACGGTTTTCCGGATCGATCGTCCATTGAAAACTAGTGGAATTGGGAGCGTCAAGGCTCAAGCGTGTATAGATAAATTGGGCTTAAGTTCAACTGGGCATGTACTGCCGGTTTCTGCGACTTAACTGATAGCCCATCTCATAAAACGAAACGGCATCTTCCCCCCTCTCATCTTCCTGCTCGATCTCCCCAGCTATGCAGACATACAACCCTGAAAACAAGAACAAAGCTTCACTCCCGCCCCCCATGGTAGCCAAAGTAGTAAGTGGTAATCCTAGGTTCCAAAAGTTTACCCGGGGTGTCCGCCCTTACACGCCCCCACGCCGGACCGCCCCTGACTTTTTTGGACCATATAAGTAGATAAGAAAAATATTGCAGACCACATTCTCATAAGATGGTGTAACAGAAAACTTGGAAGGCAATAAATAAAGCATGCAAACGAGAATCTGGCACGTTCTTTGCTAACGTTCCTAACAAAAGCATCAAGCAAGCCCCATGTTCGTCCCAATATTATTACTTTAGTAGCACTAGCAAAAGGGCCTATGCGTTGCAACGAGAGATTTTTTTTTGCATAATCTCCAATGGCCATGAGTACATTTTGCTCCATCACCATGATGGACTATCACTCTCAATTTCATGAAATCATGAATATTTTTTTAAACTCGTGCACATATCTGAAATCGTGAACATGCTTCAAATCCTTAAACACTTATACAAATTTTTAAACATTTCTAAAATCAAGATCATGTTTTGAATTTATTAACATTTTATAAAATTTGCAGATATTTTTTAAAATAGTGAAGATTTTCCTAGGCAATTTTCTTCAATCGGTGAAAATTCCTAGAATCGATGATTTTTTTTTTGGAAATTGCTGGTACAATTTTTGAAATACATGAACATATTTTTGATCTAGACAAAGGGCCCGTGCATTCAACGGATCACCGGGATACACTATCAATCTCATTTTCGTGAAATCGTAATAACTTCTTTAAAAATCATGAACATATTTTTAAACTCGTGAGCATTTCTGCAACCGTGAAAGTATTTCAAATTCTTGAACATTTTTACAGATTTTCGAAAATTGTCTAAAATCATGAACATTTATACTATTGGCAAACATTTTTTTATAATTGTGAACATTTGTAAAATATTTTACTTGAATAGTTTAACATTCCTAGAATCGACGAACATTTGTTTCGAAATTGTTTGTTGGAACAATTTAACAAACATTTTTTGAAATGCATGACCATTTTTTGAATCAGCGAACATTTTATTAATGAATAAAGTATTTGTATGTCACCAACATTTTTTTATTTTTTAAATATATTTTTCAGTTCATCAACATTTTTTGAATTGGTGAAATTTTATTCAGTTTCATTAATAGTTTGGATACATAAACTTTTTTAATAAATCATGAATTTTTTTGATTCCCAAGCATTTGTTTTCAAAACTGTGAATATGTTATGAATATGCAAACATTTTCTAAAAGTCACGAACATGTTCTGAGTCCATAAACATTTATGAATTATTAAAGACTTTATTTCGAAATTTTCATTTTTATAAATTTTGTATTGTTTCTAATTCAAACTATTTAAATTAAAATATCTCTGATGAAAAAAGAAAAGGAAAAAGAAAATACGATTTTTAGAAAACAGACCGCCCAAACATGGCCCGGCCCAAACATGGGCGTTGTTTCTTCTTCCAGTGCACAGAGCATAGTATAAAATGTTTCTACTGTGCTGGCCCAAGAAGGGATTTCCCCGTGTGAAACCTTTTTTATAACTTCTAGGTGGCATCGGCGGGTAATATTTTGCAACATTGGTAGTAATTTCGATAATGTACCGCCAGAAGCAATAGTCCCTTTATTATTTCAAAGAGCATGTGCGTTGCGACGGGAGAAAAGATACCACATACCCGTAACCCAAATAATCATGAGTCAAGAAACCAATAGATCCATGTTCTTTATTTCAACATGACATCCCATCTTGTTGCCATTTATCCATCGTTGTGTTCTCGCATACGATGATCATAGTGCTTACAAAACCACAACCCGCTCTCTCGTGGCATAAGATGAGGTTTTTCTGTTTCTACATTTATTTCATCTTCAATTTGTTTGTGCGCTATTGATTAAGGTTGCACTTCAAATAACATTTTAAAATGGTCAAGAGGTAAAAATAAAATTATATGCGGATTCAACATATTTTTTAAATCAAATTTCATATATAACATGTTAAAATTGAAGTTATGGTCCAAAAGATATGGATATTTAAAAAAAATATTCTATGTAGAATGCGGGTTAATTAGCATAAAAGGCATGGCGTTTTCTGTAAAAACGCAAAGAATGATTTAATTTGTCACTTAAAGCTGAACTATGGGTTGATTACCTGAAAGTGTAGGGGGTTTTGTGTAAAATCCGAAAAACGTTCTATTCTCTTATTTAAAATAGGACTGTGGGATGAATATCAAAAATCCTCGAACTATGGCATTTGATGATCGAGGTTAATTGGATCTGACTCTTTGGGTATTTTTATATTGTTATAGATATAGATGTAAAGATTGGAGAGACTGTCACAGCTCCCGTCCGCTCCCGTTCCCATCCGCTCCCTCTCGCTAGGGTTCCGTCGCCGCCGCCGGCGGCGCCCTAGCCCCCTCCCGCCGCCCCCGCCAGCCGCCGGCTCGCGCGCCCCGGCCCTCCCCCCTCTTCCCCCTCCCCATCCCGTTCCC
>NC_041381.1:43290960-43332591 GCF_002162155.2 Triticum dicoccoides | reverse complement strand
CGTCTCCCTCCCGGGGCTGGTGACGGCGGCGGTGATGCTCGGCTGGGCGGCGGCCCGGCGACCCGGCAGCGGTCGCCGGCGGTAGGCGCGGTGGCGGTGCTGCCCTTGGAAGCGGGATGGCGTGGTGGCGTGCGGCGGCCGGCGGCGCGTCCCTGGCCCAGATCTGGGCCCTCCCGGCCCCATCTGGGTCCTAGCGGGCCGGTCCCTGGCGTGGCTTCGTCATCATATGTGTGGTGAGGAGGAGGAGCGGCTCGGATGGGGGGCGGCGATGCCGATGGTGTGCCAGCTGCGGCGCGATGGCGGGAGCTTTCCCGGAATGGAGTTCCCGGCCGGGCCTGTGGGCACACGGGCCTGGTAGGCTCCTGCTAGTGTGTCCGGTCGGCTATCGTCGTTGACGGTGGAGGTTGTGCCCTCCCGCGTGCCGACGGTGCTGCGGCCCCTACTCTCGGCTCCTATCCCTCGTTGTGCAGACCTCACCTCGTGGTGCCGTGGTGAGACGGCGTGGAGGCTTCTTGACCATGATGGCGCAAGATGGTGGTCGGTTTGGTGGCAGGCTCTGGAGCACCCGAGGTGAAGGTCGGGATCGGGGGAAACCCCTGTCGGCCTGTCCGACACCGACGCGGCGACGCCGGTGGGTGCCGCCGGACCTTCCTGGAGGGCGTCGGGGGCGACCCTTCCTCTCGCCTCGTCGTGTACCGGGGGAAACCCTTGGCAGCAGCGTCGTCTCTGTCGCGGTCCTTCTTGGAGGTGTTGATTGGTACCGGTGCTTCGGAGCCTTGGAGCTTGGTGGGAGATTTTCGGTGGGCGCTGTGGTCGTGAAGCTTCTTCGTTTCCGTCGATCCGCCATTGTCAGCATTCTTTTTTCTTGTTGTTTCTCTTTCGTTTTTTTTTTGGGTGTGATTGTGCTGCTTCCGCCCCAGCACATATCCCTGGATGTATCGGTTGGTTGCTTTCGAATACAAAGCGGGGGGAAACCCTTTTTCGTATAGATGTAAAGATTATATATAGATTGCCAATCTAGGTAGTACTATTATGCCTCGACACAAGACCCTCTCTCAACTACACGGTGCTCGTGGAGCACCTGTATCTCAGCCTTTACATCCTACACAGTCAGTTTCTTTTCCTGTTAACTCTCATTCCTATCAGACTACTAGCTTCCATTATCTTCACCTGATTTGTATTCTGCTATTTATAGCCCCTTCTATGTACGACTCCCACACACTATGCAGGACGGGTCTGGTGCCTTTTCCTGTTAACCTCCGTAAATGCCACTGAACTTTGTCTCCCTAAATGCTCTGTTGTAGCAGTTTGCTCTTTCATGTGAGTTAATTGCAAAAAACAACCATATTTACGGCTAGGTTTGGAAAAAACAACCACATGTTACGATGTATTCACTTAATGCTGGCGTCAATCTTGCTTGATGTACTTAAATTCAAGGTAGGAACAATAATAGCGAAAGTGCTATTGTGAACCCAAGCTCACAAGATCTTGGATGAACAGTAAAATCCAAAAAAATTAGTAAACAAAATCAACAAAATCTGAATTTTTTTGGCAAGAAACATTTATGTTTTTTCCTACACGCATGCAAATTTTCATGATGAAATAACATTCGTAAAGGTGTGAGCAACAAAATCAATACTTTATGTTTTCACGAGGGCCTAACTTTTGATGCATCTCTACATGGGATCGTAGTCATGCACAAGTTTTGTAATGAGAATTTTGCATATTTGTATCTGGAAAGTTCATTTTGTGAGTCGCTAGAGACTAATGTGTTTTACGTTGGTCAAGCAAGATACTCAAATATTTCATGTTGCTAGCAAGAAACTGTATTGAACGTGAGTGAGTGTGAATGTCTTTCTATAATGCCTTAAACAGACTTTTACCCCCTAGAGTTTGTGCAATGCATGTCTGCTTTTGAGTTGTCCGTGATAATTCTTTTATCTTGGTTAGTTAAAAAATGGAAACCATATCATAGTACTATTATAAATAGATAAATGTATGGTTATTGCTGGTACCTGTTGTGACAAATTAACAATAGAGTAAACCTCCAAAAGAGAGTTCTACAAACCAGCATGCACTACCATTCTTCTTATTTCGTCACAAAATTTGATTGTATAATTCATCTACAATCATGAATTGATTTGCTCTTGCTGCTAATGTGTTCTTGTGAAGTAAAAGCACCATCATTATATGTTGGTACCCATTAACATGAGAATTCATAAAATGCTTGGCTGTAATAAGATATATTGCTCGCAGTTACATCTTGTTAAATATACTACTCTTTGTTTGCATTGAATTTGGGGCGTGGACCTGGTTGTCCATTTGATGTTCAATCCTGATTTGCGCAATGCTCATCCATGTCATGAATTAGGCGGGCATCAAGGCAAAGGTGATCGTTCATATTTTTATTTAGTTTTCTTATACCATAAAGTTGATGGACTTTATGCACATCGACAAAATATGGCAAAGCGCGCGTTTGCACCTAGTAAACCTGATGCATGCATTTACCTACTTTATTCTATTTTGTTGTGTTCAATGGCACCATTACTCACTACAAGAAATATGTCAACTTGTGACCACCACTATTGGTCACTGAATGGTCATAGTTTTTTATTTCTGACCTTTTTGTGACCAAAACTAGAAGGTCAAAAGCTGGCCATCGTAAACCGACATTTTTGACCTTTTCAGTGAGAAGGTCATAGACATTTACGACCAAAATAAGCCTACTGTCTTGTTTTGGTCACTAGCAACCTCACCAGGCCACGTAGGCATCCAGCATGGCAAGCTGATGTGGCACAAGATTCAGCCCGGTCCAATTCGGTGTTTATATGGGCCAAGCCCATTAATTCAACCTTTTTTAATATTTTTTTCCTATTAAATTTTGCTAGCTACATGGGCTGGCCCAGCTATAATTCGGCCTATAATTCGGCCTTTTTATTTTTGGGTTGTGGCCCATTTTTTTTTCAAATGGGTCCCAATTGTCAGGTTCTGATATGTGGGTCCCAAATTTCTGATTCTGGTTTGTGGATCCTTGCTGTCATGGTCATGTTCCTCAGATTTGAATACGCCAATAATTAAACAACCAACATTTAAATCAAAATAGACAGAAAACAAGTGTAATACTTCAAATAACAAGAAGCAACAATCTGTTACATCAACACATACAAAAGCGATCATAGTATAATAAGCTCTACAGGTGTACAATATGTCACATGAGCCAATGAGCATCAAGCTCTACAGTATAACAAGCTCTATATGTCACAGTTCGTGCTTCAATTTGTTCCAATACGGATCAGCATCAAGGGCTTCATTACTCCTTGAACTAGCTCCGATGAGCTTGAACTATGCTTCTTCCGACTTCTTCATCTTGATGCTCGCGACGAAACATGAAACACAAAATGGTTATAATTGAGCAATTTGAAACAGCAGCAGCAATTTTAGGGGCTCTAAGTTTTGACTTAAACAGCAGTAATAGCAATTTGAAACAGCAAGAGGGAAGCAACAGTTGACTGGAACAATAGTACGAGGGAAATAGCAGTAACAGCAATTTGAAACAGCAGGAGGGAAATAACAACAGTACTAAGAAGCAACAACATCATCAGTTTTGACTTGAACGGAGAAGCAACAGCAGCAGCCATACTGAGAAGCAACAGCAGCAACAATACTAAAAGAAACAACAACAGTAGCAGTACCTGAAAGGAACAACAGCAACAACACCAGGTTATGAGTGAATCTATCTCTCTTTCTTTTTTTGTGATGTAGACCGAATTGAGGTATTCAACGTATGATGTTAAAGACTGCATGAACAAGAAGAAGAAAAAGCAATCTACAAGGTCAGGTCGAGTGAGGAAATGGAGCATGGAGCAGGCCAGCAGGGCATGGCTCAAAGGTCAAAACGTATAGAACTGAAACTGTGCTAAAAAAACTAAAGCAGGAGCAGGTTGAAGTAGGCAACTGGGGCAGGGGATACAAGCAATGAGCAGGAGCAGCTCAGTCCGTTAACTAAAAGAGCCCATGGTTCTATCTATATCTGCACTTTGATCATCAGCAGCCCAACATGCAGCACGCAACAAACCACACATACTAATTAACTGAAAGATTTCAAAGCAACTACCAAGTCACTTACAAAGACTGCTAACCTGACTACTACCTACAGATATTAGGAAATAGTAGTACTCAACTAAAACCTACAAGTCCACTTCACAGGCAACCAACACACTACATAGAGGCTTAATTTCAGCACCGGCCATGTCAGTGGCCACAACAAACAAACATGGTAGAACCTACAGCAGAATGCCGTTTCCACGTCTCGGCTCTCAAAAACCTACAGCACCTGCACAACAGTCAACATCGTAAGTCAAAAACCAATTTGTACTAGACATCCTCGCTGAAAAGCCACTCAAGTCATATCTCACAATTGTGCATGATTGCAACAGTCAACATCGACTGAAAAATGGTGGAAGATTCATGACAAGAATAACAGTAGCAAAAGCTTCATGTGCTAAAATACTGAAGCTTCATGTGCAAAATTACTCAAGCTTTATGTGCAAAATTAACAGTAGGTGCTGGAGCTATTCCAAAATTATCACAAAATTTAATAAATCATCCCGCTGCAGAAATAAATTCAGTCCAGGCCCCCGTCATCTGTCAGGCTGCCGCCAAGCTCCAGCCCCTCCAGCAGCGACCACAAGGTAAACAGCCATACCTGCAGATTACAGGTAAACAGTTAAGCTCTGTTTATGACATGTCATTGCGTGTACGCAAAGAGGACCACTGAGTTTATGTACATGATGGAGGTTGGACTTGTGCTTGAACCAGAGGCCTCAGCATGCAGATGAAGAACAAGTCCGACTTTTGAAACGCCACGTTGTGCGCGTGCCTGTCATTGTTTTATAGTTTCAGTGGTGAGTGAGACAACATTCATAGTATTATAACAGTTTCAGAGTTACTGCGGTGAGGTGGATGACTGTTTGTTTACCTAAAGGCGACCACATCCACGAATTCAGTGTCAACCTGCACATCACCAAAAGAACAACACATTCAGAATTAATCCTCACCAAAAGGCCTCTCAAAGAACGGGCATCCAAGTGCTCGGTTCTCTTTCTTACCCCTGTTCCTTCCTGCACCTCTCTGATGGCTCCCGTATATATTTCTTCTGACTGCAAGAGCAAGAACAGTTGCTTCAGTAATAGCGACACACATCAGCGACACACACAAAACAACACATGGGCAACCATCAGTAAGATAAAATGCCACCTAAAGTTGGGATTATAATATGCTAACTCAGGCTAACCTGTTAAAGTGCATAGACAGCACAGACAAGGAAAAGAAGAGAAGAATTATGAAATGGCCGGCATTTCATAAATTAAACACAACTACCTCTTTGGTCATTAGTCATTACACACTCAGAGTTGTTGAAACCACATGGGCAGCATGAATTTAGGCCATGGCAAAGTGGAAGCACATATTATCATTTTATAACCTAGAATTATTAATTTACAATTTTACACTAGAGAGCAAATTTTACACTACAAAAGATCATCACACACTCCTGGCTGGTTATTCTCTATCATGCTATGCTTCATAGGAAGTATTCTCTATCATGCTATACTTCGTAGGAAGACATTTAAAGCTAATGGATGCATGAATCATCTAAAACACCACATATGGATCTGTGATGCATATGCCTATGGGAGTATGGTTGCAGTAGTGCACAAGGTATATAACGGATCCTACCATGTTCACTAGTTATGATCAGTGCTTAGCTCAAGAGTAGTCAGCAGAATGTTGATATTGATAGCATATCTAGTTGGATTTGGATAATAGCTCAAGCCTACAGAAGTGCTTATGAATGCCATACGACATTACTTGAGGTTGCTCAACCACTCAACCCTCTCGTTCCCCTGTAGTCCGACCAAACAAAGCAGCCATGAATACCAACCACAAGGAAAGCACGTTGAGAGCTGCACCCCAAGAAACTACTAGGTCTTCTGTAATCAAACGGACCTCAGAGAACTACATGTGAGAGTAATTTAAGCAAGCAATCCACTGGTGCTGTAACGAAGTTAGGAAGAGTTGCATGTGGTCCTTACGTTGCAAGGAAGAAGAATGTGATGTTCTCCTTCTTGAGCTTCTCCTCGTACTCCTCGTCCTCGGCGGCGTAGTCATCCTGAATCCCGACAAATCAATCATGTGAGCCGAGGGGAGGGGAGGAGGACGTTTAAGAAGAAGAAGCGTCGGTGGCGAGGTTCGTACCAGATCGAGCACCAAGACGGCCCTGTCCTAGCGCGCCTTGGCCTCCTCCGCGAGCGCCTGGCGGCAGGAGCATAGAAGGGAGAGCTTATTAGGCACCTTGCACAAGATAGACAGATGAGCGAGAGCAGCGCGGGGGAGGAGGAGCGTGCGCGTACCTTGGCGAATCTGTCGGCGGTGCCGGTCTACGTACCGAAGAAGAGGGCGACCCGCTGGCGGACATCGTCGGGGTCGGGCTCCTGGTCCTTCTCCGCCATGGCCGCGATTGGCCACGGGGGCGTCGCGATTGGCCGCGGGGAAGGGGCTTCGCCGTCGACATCTCGCCGGAACCCTAAACCCTCAGCTTCTCCGCCATGGCCGCGGGCGGGGGGAGAGCACCAATGTGTTAGGGGTCGGGTGGGGGGCGGAGCGGGGAGCGCCGGGGCGATCGCGGCGACGGCGGGGGTGGAGGGACGGAACCCTAGCGCATTGGCCGACCCGCTCGACTTGATCTGGGGCATAGGCTAGGGAGAGATGGTGAGGGAAGGAAGGGACGAGGTCGATGGCGGTGGTGAGGAGGGCTGCGAGGTCGGTGGTAGGTGGGAGTGGCGGGGAGAGGACTGGATCGGGGAAAGAAGGCCGGGGAGAGGACTGGATCGAGGAATGAGGTGGCGGCGGCTGCGAGGAGAGGAGGGGTGCGATGGGGGGAGTCGATGGGATCTGACCTAGGGTTTGGGCTGCGGCTGGCTCTTTTTCATTTCATTTTCTTTTTTTTCTGTAGATAGATGGATGGATGGATGTGGGATGGAGAGATGGATGGATGGATGGATGGGCGCCATGTCATCGATCCGTGGGAAGAGTCCTAATTGGTTCGAAAAACCAGTGATTTAAAAAAGTGTCGAAGTACTAAAAAGAGAGGGATTTTATGAAGTAGCTATCAAAAATATTTTGCAAAATGGCACCACACAAATTTTAACTAGAGTTAGACCACATTTTATGTATAATGACCAATTTCTATGCATTTCTGATCTTTCTAGCTATTTTTAATCTATTTAATCAGAGAAACACCAAAAAAATTGCAAGATTCAAGCACTAGCTAGGAACGGCCATTCCCGTCGTTTTGACCGCATTTTGAATCGGGCATAAAAAATTCAAAAAATTCAAAAAAATGGAAAACCTTCACATGTGTCATTATATGTGACCAAGTTACTAGGAAAAATAATAAACTTGTAATACCGCAATTCTTTTAAAAAACTGTTCTGAGAAATGAGCTATCATGTGTGGAGACCAATAGCTTTCAAGCCAAATGATCAATCTTATGGCCACATTCATGGCATAGTTTGTTCAAATGATCTCATATTGTGCACAAGGGTGCATATTGGAATGGCAAACAATATTGCCTAAGGAAGTTTTCATTTTCTTTGGATGAAAAAACCATTTTCCATTTTTTCAGTGCCCAAAAGGAGGTTTTTTGTGAAGAACCTACCAAATAATTGTTGCAAAATTGGACCAAATCATATTTCTAAAATACTAGGCCATATTTAATGAACAATTGACCAAATGACTGGGTGTAAAAAGTTTTGATCCACCTCTCATGAAAAAGACAAATTTCCGCCAATTTAGTTGGAAGCGGGTCAAATTTGAACTGTAGCTGCCTTGTAGTTTGCTCTTTATTTTTTCCTAAAATCATTTCTAGGTACATAAGTATCTATTTAATCATAGAAAAATCAAAAGTTTTCCAAGATTCAACCACTAGCTACGAACGGTCAAGCCCGCCGTTTTGAAGGCATTCTAAAACGGGCATAAAATATTCAAAAAAAATCAAAACATTGGAAAACCTTCGCATTGTGTCATTATATGTGACCAAGTTGCCAGGAAAAATGATAAACTTGTAATACAGAAATTATTTTTAAAAAGTGTTCTAAAAAATGAGCTATCATGCGTGAAGATTCATGGCTTTCATGCCAAATGATCAATCTTATGGCCACATTCATGGCATAGTTTGTTCAAATAATATCATATTGTGCACAAGGGTGCATCTTGGAATGGCAAACAATGTTGCCTAAGGAAGTTTTCATTTTCTTTGCACGGAAAATTCATTTTCCATTTTCCGAGTGCCTGAAATGAGTTTTTTTGTGAATGACCTACCATATATTTGTTGCAAAATTGGACCTAATCAATTTTATAAAATACTAGGCCATATATAATGCACAATTGACAAAATGGTTGGGTGTCAAAAGTTTTGATCCACCCCTGGGGAAAAAGACAAATTCCCGTCGATTCAGTAGGAAGCGGGTCAAATTTGAACTGCAGCTGCCTCAAAGTTTGCTATTTATTTTTTCCAAAAATCATTTCTAGTTACATAAGTACCTATTTAATCATAAATACATGCTTTGGTGGCGATACGTCGAGGTTTGGACGGTGGCCGAGGGCTCCAACTCTAGAGCGCGTAAACTAGCATGCCCGCCGCGTGGTCACCGCGTGACCGTGGCGTTGCCATGTGTTCTGGGTGGCCTAGGCATGTCTAGTGGGTTGGGCACTCCCCAGGTAGGTGCTAGGAAGAAAATCACAACATAAGATTCTCACGAGGAGACCGATTGATGCTCAAACATGAATAAGCAGTCAAGTGTTTGATTAGCGGTACAGGAAATGCACATGGCTAATGTGCGTGGGCTTTGGCTGAGGATGATCAGTTACTAAGAAGACCGTCTTCGCAAATTTTCAGCTCAAAAGGAGGACCCTAGGTGGTACTTGCTTTGCAAAGTACCACACTGGACATAAATACGAATGTTGAAGCTGGGCTCAAAATATTGAATGGATTGAGCTGGCATTTGGTGGAGGATGGTTATTTGGGCATAGGAAAGCACTGTAGAAAATGGATACCATTTGGACATGCTAAAGTGGTACTTCCTTCACAAAGTGTTTTTCTGAACAGAATAGGAAAATGAATATTTTTGAATTATTTTTGAACTAGGAAAGGAAGGTTTTTACATATTTGATGAAGATATGACCCAAAGAATTTATGAGATTTTTTTGGGAATTTTGGGAATGACAGAAATATAGGCTGCTTCACAACCTAGGGCAAAAACTGCCACATGGACATGACACATAGGCAAAACTAATGAGGTGGCTGTTGGGGAACGTAGCAGAAATTCAAAATTTTCTACGCAACACCAAGATCAATCTATGGAGATTCTAGCAACAAGAGAGGGAGAGGATGAGCATCTTCATACCTTTGAAGATCGCTAAGCGAAGTGTTACAAGAACGCGGATGAAGGAGTCGTACTCGTTGCGATTCAGATCGCGGTTGATTCCGATCTAAGCACCGAAAAACGGTGCCTCCGCGTTCAACACACGTACAGCCCGGGGACGTCTCCTCCTTCTTGATCAAGCAAGGGGAGAGGAGAAGTTGAGGTAGAACTCCGACAGCACGACGGCATGGTGGTGATGGAGCTTGTGGTTCTCCGGCAGGGCTTCGCCAAGCACTACGGAGGAGGAGGAGGTGTTGGAGGAGGGAGGGGCTGCGCCAGGGGAAGGGTGCGGCTTCCCTCTCTCTTCCTCACTATATATAGGGGGAAGGGAGGAGGGGGAGGCACCCTAGGGTTCCCTAGGGGAGGGGCGGCGGCCATAGGGGAAACCCTAGATGGGTTTTGGCGCCGCCACCCCCTAGGAAACTTGCGCCCCAAGCCGGGAGGGGCGGATGCCCTAGAGGTGGCGCCTCCACATCTCCTGGTTATGTGAGATGGGGTGGGACGCGCGCAGCCCCTTAGTGGGCTGATGTGCCCACTCCCCTTGGCCCATAAGGCCCCCCAATGCTTGTCGGGGCCTCTGAAACCCCTTTCGGACATGCTGGTCATCACCTGGTACCCCTGGAACAATTTCGGACTCCAATACCCTTCGTCCAATATACCGACCTTTACCTCTGGACCATTCCGGAGCTCCTCGTAATGTTCGGGATATCATCCGGGACTCCAAACAACCTTCGGTAACCACATACTATTTCCCAGAACAACTCTAGCGTCACCGAACCTTAAGTGTGTAGACCCTACGGGTTCGGGAACCATGCAGACAGGACCGAGACGTTCTCCGGTCAATAACCAACAACGAGATCTGGATACCCATGTGGGCTCCCACATGTTCCATGATGATCTCATCGGATGAACCACGATGTCAAGGATTCAAGCAATCCCGTATGCAATTCACTTTGTCAATCGGTATGTTACTTGCCCGAGATTCGATCGTCGGTATCCCAATACCTTGTTCAACCTCGTTACCGGCAAGTCACTTTACTCGTTCCGTAATGCATGATCCCGTGACTAACTACTTAGTCACAATGAGCTCATTATGATGATGCATTATTGAGTGGGCCCAGAGATACCTCTCCGTCTCACGGAGTGTCCCAGTCTCGATTCCTGCCAACCCAACAGACACTTTTGGAGATACCCGTAGTGCACCTTTATAGCCACCCAGTTACGTTGTGACGTTTGGCACACCCAAAGCATTCCTACAGTATCCGGGAGTTGCACAATCTCATGGTCTAAGGAAATGATACTTGACATTAGAAAAGCTTTTAGCAAACGAACTACACGATCTTGTGCTATGCTTAGGATTGGGTCTTGTCCATCACATCATTCTCCTAATGATGTGATCCCGTTATCAATGACATCCAATGTCCATGGTCAGGAAACCATGACCATCTGTTGATCAATGAGCTAGTCAACTAGAGGCTCACTAGGGACATGTTGTGGTCTATGTATTCACACATGTATTGCGGTTTCCGGTCAATACAATTATAGCATGAATAATAGACAATTATCATGAACAAGGAAATACAATAATAACCATTTTATTATTGCCTCTAGGGCATATTTCCAACAGTCTCCCACTTGCACTAGAGTCAATAATCTAGTTCACATCACTATGTGATTGTAATGAATCGACACCCATGCGGTTTGATCATATCTCGCTTGTGAGAGAGGTTATTAGTCAACGGATCTGAACCTTTTAGATCTGTGTGTGCTTTGCAAATCTCTATGTCATCTCCTAGATGCAGCTACCACGCTCTATTTGGAGCTATTCCAGATAACTGTTCTACTATACGAATCCGATTTACTACTCAGAATAATCTGGATTAGTGTCAAAGTTTGCATCGGCGTAACCCTTTACGATGAACTCTTTTACCACCTCCATAACCGAGAAAATTCCTTAGTCCACTAGTTACTAAGGATAAGTTTGACCGCTGTCCTGTGATCTATTCCTGGATCACTCTTGTACCCCTTGACTGACTCATGGCAAGGCACACTTCAGGTGCGGTACACAGCATAGCATACTATAGAGCCTACGTCTGAAGCATAGGGAACGACCTTCGTCCTTTCTCTCTCTTCTGCCGTGGTCATGTCTTGAGTCTTACCTTATAACACAACCAAGAACTCCTTCTTTGCCGATCTATTTTTAAATCCTTCAAAATCTTGTCACGGTATGTATTTATTTGAAAGTACTATTAAGCGTTTTTGATCTATCCTTATAGATCTTGATGCTCAATGTTCAAGTAGCTTAATCCATGTTTTCCATTGTAAAACACTTTTCAAATAACCCTATATGCTGTCTAGAAATTCTACATCATTTCTGATCAACAATATGTTAATAATATGTACTCATCAGAAATTCTATAGTGCTCCCACTCACCTCTTTGGAAATACAAGTTTGTCATAAACTTTGTATAAACCCAAAATCTTTGATTATCTCATCAAAGCGTATATTCCAACTCCGAGATGCTTACTCCAGTCCTTAGAAGGATTGCTGGAGCTTTGCATACTTGTTAGCATCTTTTAGGATTGACAAAACCTTTTGGTTGTATCACATACAACCTTTCCTCAAGAATATCATCGAGGAAACAATGTTTTTTTGACATCCTATCTGCAAGATTTCATAAATCATGCAGTAACTGCTAATATAATTCCAACAGACTCTTTAGCATCGCTACGAGTGAGAAAGTCTCATCGCAGTCAACTCCTTGAACTTGTCGGAAAACATCTTAACGACAAGTCGAGCTTTCTTAATGGTGACACTTACCATCATTGTCCGTCTTCCTTTTAAAATCCATCTGTACTCAACAGCCTTATGACCATCGAGTAGTTCTGCCAAAGTCTACACTTTTTTTCATACATGGATCCTCTCTCAGATTTTATGGCCTCGAGCCATTCATCGGAATCCGGGCCCACCATCGCTTGTCCATAGCTCGTAGTTTCATTGTTGTCTAGCAACATGACCTCCAAGACAGGATTACGTACCACTCTGAAGCAGTACGCATCCTAGTCGACCTACGAGGTTTGGTAGTGACTTGATCCGAAGTTTCATGATCACTCTCATAAGCTTCTACTCCAATTGGTGTAGGTGCCACAGGAACAACTTCCTGTGCCCTGCTACACACTAGTTGAAGTGATGGTTCAACAACCTCATCAAGTCTCCACCATCCTCCCACTCAATTCTTTCAAGAGAAACCTTTCCTCGAGAAAGGACCCGTTTCTAGAAACAATCACTTTTGCTTCCGGATCTGAAATAGGAGGTATACCCAACTGTTTTGGGTGTCCTATGAAGATGTATTTATCCGCTTTGGGTTCGAGCTTATCAGGATGAAACTTTTTCACATAAGCGTCGCAGCCCCAAACTTTCAAGAAACGACAGCTTAGGTTTCTCTAAACCATAGTTCATACGGTGTCATCTCAACGGAATTACGTGGTGCCCTATTTAAAGTGAATGCGGTTGTCTCTAATGCCTAACCCATGAACGATAGTGGTAATTCGATAAGAGACATCATGGTATGACCCATATCCAATAGGGTGCATCTATGAAGTTCGGACACACCATCACACTATGGTGTTCCAGGCGGTGTTAGTTGTGAATTTTTTTCCACAATGTCTCAATTGTGTACCAAACTCACAACTCAGATATTCATCTCTATGACCATATCATAGACATTTTATCCTCTTGTCATGAAGATCTTCAACTTCACTCTGAAATTACTTGAACCTTTCAATATTCAGACTTGTGTTTCGTCAAGTAAATATACTCAACGTATACCCAAATCATCTGTGAAGTAAGAACATAACGATATCCACTGCATGCCTCAGCACTCATTGGACTGCACACATCAAAATGTGTTACTTCCAACAAGTTTCTTTCTTGTTCCATCTTACTGAAAACGAGGCTTTTCAGTCATCTTGCCTATGTGGTATGATTTGCATGTCTCAAGTGAGTCAAAATCAAGTGAGTCCAAACGATCCATCTGCATGGAGTTTCTTCATGCGTACATACCAATAGACATGGTTCGCATGTCTCAAACTTTTCAAAAAACGAGTGAGTCCAATGATCCATCAACATGGAGCTTCTTCATGCGTTTTATACCAATATGACTTACATGGCAGTGCCACAAGTAGGTGGTACTATCATTACTATCTTATATCTTTTGGCATGAACATGTGTATCACTACGATCGAGATATCATACCTTCTTAGGTTGGCAAAGGTTTCTGCGAGGTCAGTAAATAGGTCCGAACCTTTGCGAGACTTGACCACAATGTCATCCGTGTATGCTTCCACATTCCGATTGATTTGAGTGAGCAGGCACTCCTGAATCATTCTCATTAATGTGGCTCTGGCATTTTTAAGACCAAAAGGCATGGTGACATAGCAAAAGCACCCGAATGGGGTAATGAAGGCTGTTTTTATTTCATCGGGACCATACAGCCGGGGTCTGATGATACCCGGAATATACATCTAAAAAAGACAAGCGCTCACACCCCGCCGTCGAGTCAACAATCTGATCGATGCAGGGGAGAGGGAAATGATCTTTCAACCAGGCCTGATTGATATACTTGAAATCAATGCACATACGAAGTGAATCGTCCTTCTTGGGGACCATGACCACATTGGCAAGCCACTCGGAGTGATAGATCTCACGGATGAACTATGCTGCTAGGAGCCGAGTCACTTCCTCGCCAATTGCCTTTCTCTTCTGTACGGCGGACCGCCGAAGTTGCTCTTTGACGGGTTTTATCTTGGGGTCGACACGCAAATGGTGCTCAGCCAGTCCCCTGGGTACACCCGGCATGTCAAAAGGTTTCCATGCAAAGATGTCCCAATTCTCACGGAGGAACTAGATGAGCGCTTCTTCCTATTTGCTGTCGAGTGTTGTTGATATATGAGTCGGTGCTGCATTGGGATCGGTCGGGTGAATATGAATCTGCTTCATTTCACCAGACGACTGAAATGCAGAGTCTGTGGTAGGCCTCTTAGCTCGGAGAAAATCACTCGGATCCGCCTTCTTCTGATATTCTTGGAATTCAACTGCTGACATTTGCGCATCAGCAATTTTGGAGCCTTTCTGGAAGCACTCCTCCACCTTCTGCCGATTGCTAGTAACTGTGATCATGCCTCTAGGGCCAGGCATCTTCAACTTGAGGTACACGTAACATGGTCGAGCCATAAAATGTGTGTAGGTAGGCCTGCCCAGAATGGCATGATAAGCACTCTGGAAATCCACGACTTCAAATGTCAGTTTTTCCTTACGGAAATTATTGCAATCACCGAAAACCACGTTAAGGGCGATTTGGCCGAGTGACTCGGCCTTCTTTCCAGGGATAATGCCATGGAAACTCATGTTGCTCTCACTAAGTTTGGACATCGGAATGCCCATCCCCTTCAGAGTTTCAGCATAAAGGATGTTCAGGATGCTTCCTCCATCCATCAGCACTTTGGTCAGTCTAGTGCCTTCGACCACTGGGTCGACCACAAACGCTTGCCTCCCAGGGTGGCTATGCGAGCAGGGTGATCGGACTGGTCGAACGTGATGGCTGTCTAGGACCATTTCAGGTATGTGGTCGTCATCACCGGAGCGACCATATTCACTTCTCTGTTGATAACCTTCAACTGACTCTTGCTCTCAACATCAGCAAAAATCATGAGGGTGGAATTGACTTTGGGATAACCATCGTCTTCCTCTTCGTCCTCATCTTTGTCCGACTCTTTCTCCTTCTCACCAGTCTGTTTTTCTCGGAACTGCTGGGATCAGGAGCCGACATTGTCGAGTGGTATGCTTAGGGTAAATAGGGTTTCCCTCTCTGTCCTTCTTTGTGTGGTTGTGGCACGGTAAATCCAACACATCGTTTCCTGCTTGATCCTTCACTTTCTTAGGGGGCTAGGGCCCTTTAGGTTTTCCCGTAAACTTCCCTTGAGTCACTCCTGTGATCTCACCAGGTGCTGCAGGCTCGTCTTTATGCTTCTGTTTCCGATTGGAATTTCTTCCACCGGCCTCTTGGCCGACTGGTTTACTCTTTCCGCTACGGAGTCGATCATCTTCTTCTCCGTTAGCGTACCGGGTGGCTATTTCCATCATTCGAGTTAGAGTCATATCTCCAGTCCGACCGAACTTCAGGACCAACTCTCGGTATTTGACGCCTTCCTTGAAGGCACGCACTGCTTGATGCTCTGATACATTTTCAACGGTGTGATGCAAAGTGGTCCACCTCTGAATGAAATCCCACAAAGTCTCACTCAGTTTCTGCATGCAATGCTGCAACTCTGTCAATCCAGCTGGTCGCTTGCGAGTTCCCTCAAAGGTTCTGACGAACACTCACGCAAGCTCTTCCCAACTATATATACTGTTCGGAGCTAACTGAGTCAGCCACGCTCGGGCCAACCCTTCCAACATCAGAGGAAGATGTTTCATTGCTACCTCGTTGTTTCCACCACCAATCTGTACAGCCACTCGGTAATCCTCGAGCCAAGTTTCAGGCTTGGACTCTCCAGTGAACTTACTGGCTCCGGTCGCCAACCTAAAGTTGGGAGGAATCACCGCGGCCCTGATGGCTCTGCTGAAACACCCTGGACCGGAAACATGCACTCTGCTGCCACTTAGACGATCTTTGCCAGGGTCTTCTCTATTCGCTCTGTTCCGGTCGACTAGACCTTGAATGAGGATGGATCTCGCATCGGAGCCCGGCTCTCTTGGGTCGACTAGTGATCTGCGCTCGCCACTGTGATGGCGTACGTCATCGTTCTACCGAGGAACATATGATGCACTCCTCGGAGGAGGCGTGGGCACTCGACGACGATTGTTGCGGTCGAGCCGATGATCCTACTATCCACAGCCCTCACACTGCATGGGCGATCTTGGACTGTGGGCCGACTGAACTGTATCTGCTACCACGGATCTGCTATGAATCCTATTCCGTGACTAAGACACTGCGGTGTTCTGCTCTCCTGCTGCCCAGAGCAAGGCCCGGATCTGCATCAAACCTCTGCCGGCATCTGACTGGGAAGGTTGAATTGGCTCTGCTACGCGGGCTGCAGCTGCGAGATTTTGGATCGGAGTGTGGTATACCTTAGGTGGAGGCGGAAAAAGCTGTCGTCGACTGGACTCAGGGACCCGCTCCCGAGCACGCTCATCGAGAGCATGCTGAAGGTTCTCCAGCCGAGTGTGCTCAGCCAAATTAGCCAGGCGCACCTCTTCCTAGGCCCGGGCCTCGGGGGTTTCTCCAACGATGGGCGTGTGGAGTGCATCCATGTTGCGGTGATGAAGTTCTTCTCTCTGCTGCGAAGAATGGGGCTCGGGATGATATTCCTCATGGACGCGCGACAGATCGCCGCCCCGTCCTCGCCGTCTTCGCGGTGGAAACCAGGTGGACCACGTGGTCCATCAACCATCAAGACTTCGGCTGCAGGGTCGCTGCTATCGCACTCGGATGCGGTCTTCGTGGAGCCAGTCGACAGATCGAACATGCCGTGGAGAGGTTCGTCGGGCTCGATTGCCGCGACTTGATGGGTGGCCGAACGTCGAGCCACCGCGTGTTTCACCCACCGCTAAAGCCGCGACCGACTGGATCGCTTGCGGTGGCGAACAACGGGGAGGGAAAACACCATCGGAGCCGACTGATACTGAGTCGACGGCTGCCGGAGAAGGACGCCGCGAACGCACGAGCAAAAGTGCGTCGTCCCTCGGACGGGGAGCGCCTCGACGTCAAGGGGAGCTTCCTGAAGCCAAGCAGAGTCGTCGGTGATGAAAACGAGTGCGCCGAGACGGATCTTGCGTCCCTCAACCAATCCACCGCCGGAAACCATGATGATGATAGGAAAATTTTTGCAACTTCACCAATAAGTCGCTAAGACACCGGCCCCACGGTGGGCGCCAACTGTCGTGGTTCTAAGACTGACAGTAGAAAGGGGGGTAGGTATGGAGAGGCAAGATCTCAGCTATGGTGAAGGTGTACACACGAGTTTACGAGTTCAGGCCCTTCTCGGAGGAAGTAACAGCCCTACGTCTCGGTGCCCGTAGGCGGTCGACTGGATTATATGTGTATGATGTTACAGGGGTTGCGAACCCTTGTCCGAGAGGAGGGGGGTGGCTTATATAGAGTGCGCCAGGACCCCAGCCATCCTCCATTACAAGGGGTTTGAATGTACATAAAGTAGGGGCGTTATAGGTAACGCCAGCCTTAAGTGCTATTAATCTCCTTAAAGTCTACAAAGGAACGCCTGCCTGTTACAATGCCGAGTGACTCCTGATCTTCGGTGGGACAAGTGATTCCTTGAGTGGTCGAGTAACAATAGGTAGGAGGACTCCCAAGTGACATGATTGCTCGAGTGGATGGTACTCGACGTCTTTGACTGGGGGTCTCTTGTTGCCTCTTGGACTTCTTATTTTCTAGGGTAGGGACCTTGGGTAGGATGTATAGGTCAAGCCTATGACCCTACCCTAGGTCCGTATCCTCATCACCGTTTGCATTTCTTTTGTGCTTGTGCGCTATGTGATTAAACTAGGGCGTCCCTAAATAGCACCCCCACCGTTGACTGTCAATGAGCTTATGCAACGTGTCGACTATCCAGGAACTCGTTTTGCCGAGACATGTTTTTTGTCCTTGTCCCCACGTCTCGGCATAGTAGCAATTTCTGCCGTCCCCATTGCACGGTCCAGCGGTTCAACCAGTTCTTCTTCTTCCTCTTCTACTTCTTATTTTCTCCTGCAGGACGTCATCAATGAGCGTCAGTTCTACACGCAAAGGAGGGCGGAGCGAACCGCCTATCGTGAGGATACCTTATGCGGAAGGCGGCTGCTCAATTCAACATCGACCTAGGAGCAGTGTCGTCCTGGGACTCCGACGACGATCGGTACCTTAATGCCTTCATTGAGACGTCGGAGGAGGATATCACTGAGGCGGAGTCAGAGTCGGAGGCGGATGATGATGAGGAGTAGTTTTTTATCTATCGTTTTATGTATCTTAGGAGGAGGCTATGAACTATCTAACTATCTATGTATCTTTTTTTATGTATCATTTTTATCCATCTATGTATTATTATCTACCGTTTTCTATCTATGCCTATCGTAGAAGGAGAATAAATATAGCGCGTCTGCTGGAGTGGCGCGCCTGCGCAATTTTTTGCAATGGTCGTTGGAGCCAGGCTGCTGCGGCGCGCAAAAACTGGCTATGAAGGCGCTGGAAACGCTTTTTTAGCGCGCCGCGCATTGTGCACCCATTGGAGATGCTCTTAGACAACACATATCCCATGACGAGCTGGAGGTCCAGGATATAGGGAGCAATTGGACCCAGAGCCAAAACACCCCTCCCCGAGTGTTGTCTTTGAATGGCGTTGTGAGCCAGGTTGGGCTTTCTCCCTCAAAGAAAGAAAAGCAACATTTGAGCTGCGTGAAGGGACACAGTCCTCAGACGGAATCTTGACCGCAATGTCCCAATGACTACTCGCATGATTCATCGAGTGGATTGCACTCGGAGGCGAAGCCTCCTCGATCCCCTGCTACCGCTACAATCGACTAGATGAGACACGCGGGGATGCCACGCCGTAATGATGTCTCATGAGCAAGCTCGGTGTTCTTTCCGCACTCTGATCCCCTACTCTACACATCACACCCGCAGGCGAACGAAGGGGAAATCCTAGCCGCCCCGCCTCCGTCAAACTCTCCTCGCCCTCCCCTAGTCGCTGCCGCCTCGGCGCGTTGGCGGGCGAAGCCCGGCTAGCCTCGGTGGCGGTGGGGCTTTTCCTCTTCCCCCGCTTGCGGTGGCAGGCGCGGGGTTGTTGTCGGGCGGCGATGCTTCCTCCAGGGCTGACGAGGGGGAGGGGGGGTCGCGGTCTCTTGGCGGCAATGTGATGGGTTGTGGGCAAAGGCGTGTGCATCATGCTGGCGGCAATGGCTGTCCTCGCGCGCCAAGTTCTGGCACTCGACTGGGTCTGGCAATGGACGTGACCTCATCGATGGGGTCTAGGCACGTGGCAGCGGCACCTAGGACAATGGTTCTCGGCTATGAGAGGTTATGGTGGGGAGTGTTGCCGCCTCCGGTCCATATCTGACTGGTGGTGGTTGTCACAGGGGGGGGTCACGGTCTCTTGGCAGCAGTGTGATAGGCTGTGGGCAAAGGTGTGTGCATCGTGCTGGCGGCAATGGCTGTCCTCGCGCGCCATGTTCTGGCGCTCGACTGGTCTGGCAACGGACGTAACCTCATCGATGGGGTCTAGGCACGCGGCAGCAGCACCTAGGCCAGTGGTTCTCGGCTATGAGAGGTTATGGTGGGGAGTGTTGTCGGCTCTAGTCCATATCTGACCGGTGGTGGTTGTCACGGGGTGGCGGCGGAGGCTGTCGAGGCCGTGGGATGTGCCTGTGGTGGCCCGGTGTCCTACCTGTGTTGCTATAGTCGATGGTGGTTGGGGGGCGTTGCATGAGGTCTTCGACGGCAAGAGGTGTTGGCTAGTCCAGCGCCTCCCACCCATTGGCGGGTGGTCCGTCCTACCGTTTGCGGTGCCGGTGGGGACACGTGGTTGGACGTCACATGGGGTGGCGTTCGAACTGGTGGCTGGAGGATGGGTGGCGCCGATGAGGTTGGCGCACCCGTCGCCCGCTGGGGTGCCGGACATTCACGTGGTCCGCTCCTGCCTCAAACGCTTCCCTGGTCTAGTTGCTCGCGGTCCGGGGCGGCTTATTGTCTTGATGGCTTACCATCTCCGTCTGTAGTCGGGGCATGTCAGGTACGCTTGGCCTAGACCCGTGGTTGGCCTCTTGGACGTTAGGACTCTAGGGCGGCGACCCTTGTGGTGGGGGCCGTGGTGCTCGTGGGCTGAGTCCGCGGCTCAGGTGCGGTCTAGTTTCCATGGCCACGTGGGCGGCATGGCGGCTAGTGCTTGTCACTTCGTGGCTGTGATGCAGCTCTGTACCCGGGACGAATCACTTCCAGTTCGGAGGCGGAGTGTACTTTCTATGTGAAAACCTTGACTAGCATGCTCCGGCTGACGAAGGCGACATCTGTGGACGTTGTCATCTTCTTGAAGACTCCGCTGTGGCTGCTCTGTTTCTCTCTAGGTGCCCCGGATGAAAATCTCGATCCTTTGGATCGGGTGGTGTGGCAGCACTCCGGTGGCGTATCCTTCTTGAAGGCTACACCTTGGGGCTCATGGACCGATGGCTTGCAGCTTGGATTCTTCTCGATGGCTTGTTCCTGGTTGAGTGCTCCCTCAACTTCCCAGTGTGGCCTAATGTGTATTTGTTGTGTACTTTGCATTGTTTTGGGAGTGTTGGCTACTTGTTTGCACCTATGTATCTTGCCTTGGGTGTGTTGGCGTGTGTGGTGGTGTGTTGTATCTCCGGTTGTAAGTTGGTTCGTGCTTTATATACAAAGCGGGGCGAAAGCCTTTTTCGTAATGATGTCTCGTTGATTATCATGTGTGCCATGTGGAGATTATCTGTTGATGACGTGATTTGCTGCCATGTGGTAGGACGATTCTGGTCTAGTTTGAAAGTGGGTTTTGATTTCCCACGATAATGCAGTTGCGAGGCCAAGATGGTTATTGCTACAATTTTGAGAGAAGAAAATGATTTTTGCCAACTTGTATTTCCGTACAAGGATGAGGGAAATTGTGTACCAATGAGACAATGAAATCTATGGTGTGCACATACATGTGTTCCTAGATGGTCTGTAGTCCAAGCATACATCAGCCATAGACAAGCTCCCTCGTCTTTGTTCCCAAATGTTATGGATTGTTTAGATTTGGAATAAAACATGATGACGTGCTAGAGCAGCCCGTAGAAACTCCAAGAAGCTGGCAGAATATTTTTAAGACTCTACTAGTTGATCGAGGAGAATGTGAAGAGGCAGGTAAGTGATATGTAAAAGATCCGCCATTTCAAGCTACTCTTCTTTTCCCTATGCCTCCCATGTCTTGGCTTGAAATGGATTCCCCTTGTGGAGAAACAAAATCTCATTCTCGAGGCTCGTGATCCCCTGATTCACTCCCTCATGTTGCACTCCTCAAAGAACAGACCCCAGATTGTTGAGAAGGTTGTGCAATGCCTTGTGGCAAACTCAATTCATGGGTATGCCCCCTCACCATCCGTTCTTGTTTTCTTTCTCCCCTCCCACTTATATCATGATTAATTCAATAGGGGGATTAGAGAAGGCAAGTAGTAGATTGGCTTGAGCCACACAAGGGAAGTAGAGATGGATCTGAAGGTGAGTGGGAAAAAAGTTAGTGTTAAGGGAGGAAAGTATATATCACGGGAAGATGTGGAAAGTATATATCACGAGAAGATGTATCAACTTGAACTACCATGTGAAGCAACTGGAAGAAGAAAGAAGAGAAGGTTAGGTAGAATGCAACATTTTAGAAGGTGTGAAGAACGTAAATAGGAAGGACTATAGGGGGTCATGGGGAGTGGATGGAGTGAAAAAAGTAGTATATTTCACATGACCATGCATATAAGCGCAGTTCTCGCACATGGACATAGTACTCTTCTGTCTAGTCAGGTATTATATCTCATAAGCCATCACTCAACATCAATAAACCTGATGGATGCATTTACCTATTCTTTTATTTTGTTGTGTTCAATGGCGCCATTACTTCGCAAGCAATCCAAACAATTCAAAAAGATTTGTCCATCAATGGTGCTCTGTTACTGTTTTTCATTGTTTATTAACCATCACACTATTTGGTATCGATGTTGGCGGCGGTGTTTTTGCACCACCGACTATATACCGCAAGATCCGCCAGAGACACATGTAACGCCCCGGATACAACTTTCCATATTCGTAACTCCAACTCTTGCCTTTTTCCGGATATGCGATATGATATTTCCTTCGTGGTTGGGTTTTTGTCTTGTGTTTTGCATTTTGTTCACGTCATGCATCTCACCTCATAGCATCATGCGCATTGCATCTGCATGTTTTCATAAAGCTTGCACCCGTTCTTAGTTGCTGCGTCCCCCTTGCTTTCGTTGTCTATTCCGAGACCAATCGGATTTTGCTTCCCTCTTGACCCCGACCACCTAACCTCTCTTGCCAGCTCGCCCCCCTCTTGGCGTGTCCGAAAACCGCTTTGAACCCGAACCGGACTGTCGTGACCAATGAGTCCGGATCATCCCCAAACATCTTTATAACATCCGCGTTTATTTAATGGACTTCCTAGCCTATTTTAGCTCAACCATCCGATTTCGATCGGATGATCCAAACCCCCTCTTTTTTCTCTATATATAGTCAAACCTTAATCCATTTGAGACCAAAACCTAAAATCTAGGGACCTGTCCCATCCTCCCAGCCGCGCCGCCACTCCAACAAATCCCCATCGGGATCCATCCCTCCCCAACCATTGCTCGCCACCAACCAGTGCATCCCCACCTCTCCTCGATTCCAGCCACATCCCTGCTCGATCCTGGAGGGGATCGAGGCCACCAGCAGCCCCGCCGCTGGCTGACCGAACCAGCAGGACCGTCGCGTCCCTCTCCTCTGCTTCCTCCCGTTTCCCTTCTTCCTGTATCTCTCTCTCACCTTGCGGTCTCTCTCTCTTTTTCTACTTCAGGGCCAACATGATCTGCGCAGATGCCATGGATGGCCGCCGCCCCGGGCGTCGCTAGGAACCTCCTCGTCGGCGTGATCCCGCGAGTCTCCATCGCCCGTGCTCCACCACTTCCCCTCGAGCTCCTCCAGTCTGGACGGCTCCGTTGCCCCGTCAAGTTCTTGAAGCCGTCTTTGCCTGCTGCTGCTTCCTGCATCGCCCCGCGCTCGCCGCTGCCTTGAGCCACCCGAGGTCGTCCTCCTCGCCGCCGCTGCTCCAGCAAGCAGCACCAGGTCGCGGTGCCCCTGCCCACCATCTCTCCCTTCTGCTCCCTCCTCTCACATCTCTCTCTCTGAACCAGGATGCCGCCGCCATGGCCTCAGCTCCCCGCCCGCCTCCGACCACATCCTCGACTGGATCCGCCGGATCCCCATCGCCGCGCCAAGTCCCCTGCATCGAGCCACCGCGCCAAGTCCGGCCGCCTCCTCCTCTACTTATGCTTTCGCTTTGAGCAGGAGGTCGACACCTCGCCTCGAGCCACGACCGCATGTCGCTTGCATGCGTTGACCGCGCCCAGGCCCAGCTGCTCCCCTCCGTCGCGCGAGGCCCAGCGCCCCAAGCTGGCCTCCTCTGCAGATGAGCCAAGCCCATGGTGAGAAAACCCCCAGCGCCTCCTTTCCCTTCCGTTGGCCCAGCCAGATTCGGCCCGCATAGTTTTTTTTCCCTGCGCTGCGATTTTCTCTATTATCCAGTGAATTACCTATTTTGCAGAAACCCTCTTGCACTTCATGCATATAATAACTCATGATATGTGCATCATATGTAAAAACTTTATATATTTAAGATGCTTAGAATTTTGTCTAGTTTCATAATATGCACCTTTCATCCATGTTAAAGATGTTTAACTTACTGTTTGCGTTAAATTGTTTAAATAACATGCTAAAATGATTTATTTCATAACTAAATAACCGTAGCTCCAATTTTAATAAACTTTATATGTAAATGGGATGGAAAAATGCCTAGTTTAACATGGTGCACTTCATTTTGCTGTTTAACAACATTAAAATATGGTTTAGGGCAGAACAGTACCAAATTCGAATTATGGACATGAGGATTTTCCAGAATTGTTGTTTGTTGTTCCATCCTCATTTAAACTTGCCTAAATAGTTAGTTTACTTTTGTTACACCCCTTGCCATGTTTAACAACATTTAATATTGTTGTGTACCTAAACGAGAGCGAACTAAATAACTCGGATGTGGTGTTTCGTCAATACGCAACTCGTTGCATATTGAGCTCCACTTAACTTGTAGTATTGTTTGTTGCAAATTGCCATGCCATATCTCTTTAAACCGGACATGCATCATACTTGTTTGTGCATCATGCCATGTTTATGCTTGTGCATTTACCATGTTGTTTGCTTCTTTCCGGTTTGCTTCTCTCGTTAGCTTCGGTTTCGTTCCGAAGTTGTGAGGATTCGTTCGACTACTCCCGTTCGTCTTCTTCATGGTCTCGTTCTTCTTCCTTGTGGGATTTCAGGCAAGATGACCGTCACCTTGGATCCCATTACTATCATTGCTATGCTTGTTGCTTGGTTCTATCGCTATGTTGTGCTATCTATCATTTGCTCTTCAAGCCTCTCAAATTGCCATGTTAGCCTCTAACCTTTTCACCCTTCCTAGCAAACCGTTGTTTGGCTATGTTACCGCTTTGCTCAGCCCCTCTTATAGCGTTGTTAGTTGCAGGTGAACTTGAACATTGCTTCATGGTGGACAGGATTATGTTGGGATATCACAATATCTCTTATTTAATTAATGAATCTATATAGTAGGTAAAGGGTGGAAGGCTCGGCCTTATGCCTGGTGTTTTGCTCCACTCTTGCCGCCCTAGTTTCTGTCATACCGGTGTTATGTTCCCGGATTTTGCGTTCCTTACGCGGTTGTGTGATTTATGGGACCCCCTTGACAGTTCGCTTTGAATAAAACTCCTCCAGCAAGGCCCAACCTTGGTTTTACCATTTGCCTCACCACCACCTATACCTTTCCCTTGGGTAGGCCAACCCGAGGGTCATCTTTATTTTAGCCCCACCGGACCAGTGCTTCTCTAAGTGCTGGTCCAAACCGAGCGATGTCCGGCGCCCCCTAGGCAACCAAGGTCTATGCCAACCCGACGTCTTGCTCATCCGGTGTGCCCTGAGAACGAGATATGTGCAGCTCCTATTGGGATTTGTCGGCACAGCGGGCGGTCTTGCTGGTCTTGTTTTACCATTGTCGAAATGTCTTGTAAACCGGGATTCCGAGACTGATCGGGTCTTCCTGGGAGAAGGTATATCCTTCGTTGATCGCGAGAGCTTATCATGGGCTAAGTTGGGACACCCCTGCAGGGTATAAACTTTCGAAAGTCGTGCCCACGGTTATGGGCAGATGGGAATTTGTTAATGTCCGGTTGTAGATAACTTGACACCATATTTGAACTAAAACGCATCAACCGTGTGTGTAGCCATGATGGTCTCTTTTCGGCGGAGTCCGGGAAGAGAACACGGTTTTGGGTTATGTTTGACGTAAGTAGGAGTTCAGGATCACCTCTTGATCATTACTAGTTGACGACCGTTCCTTTTGCTTCTCTTCTCGCTCTTATTTGCGTATGTTAGCCACCATATCATTCTTAGTCGCTGCTGCAACCTCACCACTTTACCCCTTCCTTTCCCATTAAGCTTTGGTAGTCTTGATACCCATGGTAATGGGATTGCTGAGTCCTCGTGGCTCACAGATTACTACAACAACAATTGCAGGTACAGGTTATGCGATGATCTTGACGCGAGAGCGATGTTTGCTTGTTTTGGCGTTCTTCTTCTGCTTCTTCTTTGATCAGGTGATAGGTTCCAGGTCGGCAGCCTGGGCTAGCAGGGTGGATGTCGTTTGAGTTTCTGTTTGTGTTTCATCCGTAGTCGGATGGTGCTCTGATGTATTGTGATGTTGTATTCGTGTGGCATTGTATGCCTTTTGTATGTATCCCTATCTATTATGTAATGTTGATGTAATGATATCCACCTTGCAAAAGCGTTTCAATATGCGGGTCTATCCTTGGTGGGACCTTCGAGTTCCATTTGGATAGGGTCGCATATCGGGCGTGACAACACACCTCCACATGACCTCCGATGGTTCTAGACGCACCACCGAGACATGGGTTATGCAGGGATAACCTTATTCCATCTTCAGGGAGCCGCCCCGTCTTGTCTTCCTGAACAAGACATAAACCCTACCAAAGAAACATATAAAAATGGATCCCTCTCACCGAAAAGGGTGGGATCCATCGCGCCCCATGGCCCTAATGCCATAGGAGATGAGGCAGATAAGCGGCCTCGCTGACGGGAGGCAGAAACCCTAGTCGCATGTTCGCTTGGCGGAGGGGCAAAGGGGTAGGTCGCTTTATTAATTTATAGTTGGGCGCATATTGTGCCTTTTATCTAAGAAAAGAGTGACACGGTGTAGCTTCAACAATTATTTAAACAAGGCAAAAGACCAGGCATTTCATTAATTAAGGAGTTGTAACAAAGTTTAAATGTTTTAAGACAACAACTATATACTAGCAAAAATAAAGCAACTACCCGCGTGTAAAATTACACCTAAACCCTTGGCGCCTGCCGAATCCCACAGTCTTGCCTCGTCCATGATCTTGTCCCAGAGAATCATTGAAGGCGCGGAGACGTTCGAAAAGACCCTAGCGTTCCTCTCCTTCCAAAGTTCCCAAGAGATAAGCATAAGGAGGGAGGCTATTCCTTTTCTGTTCGGCAAGCACGCAAGGGCAATCTCGGTCCACTAGTGTCTTACCATGTTGCCCATTATCCGGTCACAATGTCACCCAATCTGATCATCGCCTTTATCGCATTCCAAAACGCAATCAAATATCGGCATTGGAATAGAAGATGCACCACTGATTGCTGAACTTGGATGCAGAGTGGACACAAACCCCAATTAGCCACCTCTCCGGTGTAGCCTATCCGCCGTCCAGACTCTATTGTGAATGATTAGCCAAGCAAAGAACATGCATTTTGGGGTTGCCCACACTTTCCAGACGGGCTTTAAAATTGGTGTGGTGGTACAGCTTTCAAATTGCATCTAGTAGGCCGACGACGTGCAGTAGGTGCCGCTCTCCGTAAGCTTCCAAGTGATCGTATTTTACATGTCGTGGTTCAAGAATTACCCTGTCCAATCTCTCAGAAAGGGTAGCAAATTCCAGAATGTGTCCGGCGGCAATGCCATTTGTCATGTCAATTTGTGATATCCAGTGGTCATTGATAAGGGCCTTCATCACAGAACGACATCTCGTTTTTGAGATCTCATAGATTCAATGTCTGTTGGCCATAGGCCGTGAAGCCAAGAGATTGCATCAGGTCACATCATGTGTCTCACACCTTACTTGTGGATCCAACATGTTATTTCGGTGTCAAATGACAAGGTCTCGGTTTGTGTTTGTTTTGAGAGATTACTACACTATATTGTTGTGACTATTTGTTACATCAACCACTAGAATTGTAGTTTTGTGTAATTCACTAACATAATTATTGGAGAGAGATGAGGATAGAGATGAAAATCACTGTTATTTCTTTCTTGCTTGCTATATATCCTCAAGGACAGCCTCTAAGCATGACTTGGCATGAAAGACAAGTATTCGACTCAGAATATTACCTCACCTTTGTTAATCCTCATAAGGAAAAGCATGAATAATTTACTCTGATTCTTTCAACTATGACAGTTGATGCAGATTGGATGTTGAACATCATGATCTAGTACCACTTTTTCATAGTTGTAGCATTGCCCAAAATCGACGCGGTATTGTCGTGCCCTAATACAAATTGATCTTATGAAAGGTGTGCCTCGGTGATTTCTGTCTCTCGGATCATACATCCATCAAAGGTAGCATGTATTTCTAACTCCTCTCATCCAAATTTTCAAGACTATAAACTTGAATTATCTTCAACTTGCTTTCTCTCTTGTATTTCTGCTTGCTAGCTATGGTATTCCATGGATGGTTTGATAAGAGATGGGGAAGCAAGCAATTCTACAACATCTCATATCATGAACGTTTGAGTAAGCGTTGCATGATGTAACATGGAAGGGAAAATGTTCTATGACGTTAGTTCAATGCAAGATTCCTGCTCTATCTACTAGTACCTCCCTTCCGGTTTATAGTTTTTCCGTTTTATAAGTCTCAACTATATTTCTCTCCATCATATGTTCAAATTTCAAGGTGCATTAAATCGATGCATGCAAGGGTCAAGAGAAAACTCACCAATGCATGTAAAAGTTTTATTCATTCATTGGTCACGCATGCATAGATTACAATTAATGCATTGGTAAGCACAATTTTTTGAGGAAAATGAGTGCATTAATTGAGTATTTTTGCAAACTATAAAAAATATTCCACTATTCACCATCCACCTTGCTCGGTGAGATTTTTTTAACTTAGCCCTATAAACCGTAAGAGAGGGAGTATCATTGAAGACATATCGTAAGTTCATTTGTTGGGAGAATTTAGGAGTCATGTAACACACCGTGCGAATGGGACTGAAACCCAGATGAAGCTTGATGGTACTCTCGTTTGATGGCACATATATGTAGTTGGCGGTAATATCATAGAGTCGACCAAAGACACTTCTCACCTTTTTGGACAGTATAAGTACATAAGTAGTAAATATGTGTAGGCCACAATCTCATAGGTTGCAGTAGCAAAAGAACCACAACCTTGTAAATGAACTGTAACATAAACTCGGACCTGGAAGGCAACAACGCATGCAAAGAAGATGTTGGATAATCTTGTTGCATTAACATGTACGTGTAGTGCCGGTTCTTGGTTGCATGGTTTTGTTAGGCGTGTAGCTTGGCCATTCGTTTGCTAGTTTTGTTTTTGCAAATAATCATGCCATGCAACGTGTGCATGTACACGTCTTGGCTTAGTACTTGGTTGGATAGATGTGGCCGCCGTTTGTGCTTCGTGGTATGGCACGAATCCAGCGCATGCAGCGGTGTCGCAGCGCAGTTCGGGTGGCCGTGGGGTGGCACGTCTGTTATACCCGTTCTCATCTGTGTTTACATTATTTTCTGTTGTAACAAAACGGCAATGTATTTGACCATATAAATAAGAGATAACAAGAAAAGAGGCTGGCAGTTGCGCCTCGCAAAATTCCGGCGTCCTCGTGTTGCTCTCTCTCCTGCTCGTATCCACCGTGTGCGCGCGTGTAGCCCGGCCTTCGATCCAACAGTAGAATCAGTCTTTCGCTAACGCTCCTAAAACAAATCAAGAACCAAGCCCCTGTTCATCTCATCGTGGTTGTTGCGGTACTATTATGCCTCAACACAAGATTTTCAGAACTATACGGTGCTGCTGGAGAACCTGTATTTCAGTCTATACATCCTACATAGTCAGTTTCTGCTTCTGGTAACTCTCATTCCTATCAGATTGTTAACTTTGATTATCTTCATCTTGCTCTTTGTCTTGTATTCTGCTAGTTATCTTGTCGCATGTATGGATGGGTATGTATGGAAGTGATAGAGGAAAAGCTAACAAGACACCTCCTCTTGTATTGGGAGCTTCTGAGTATGTGTTAAATCTTATATCTTATCTTATATCTACTAATTGGAGGCACCTTTCAAGTCGTCTCATTAACCCACATCATTAAAAGTAATTACATGGTTGGATTGTAGAATATACGTTCAGGATAGAAGAAAAACTTGCGTAACATGTTTGGTCATGTACGTCCCATAAAAAACCCATCTGACACATCTATTGTTGTTGTGAAACAAAACAAAGTTAAAAAAGAAGCCACCATCCGTTCCCACACAAAAAATCTGCCATCCTTAAAAACTTCAACAAGAGAAGGAAAAAAAATCCAAGATTGATTGCCCGTACAAGACTCAAGCAATAATATTCGGGCCATTTGCATTTCTGTCCCTAAGTCGAACCACCTACTCAGATATGCCCCTCTGCCGTTAAGTGACCTTACAAAAATGCCCTTCCGTTCCGTTTCCGTCCAGTCAAAGGGGTTTGACTGTCTATGAGACGTTTGTTGGACATTTTTACCCCTGAAAAAAATAAATCATAAATTAAAGAGAAGAAAGAGAGTGCTTACCTTTTAGCCCAAGTGCAATGTGCACTTTCGGCCCATGTACATACCGCCAGGCCCACCCATCACCCGCAGTCATCGTCTTCGTCAGCTCATCGACTGCACGCGCCGGCGCGCGCCACCGTCGCCCGTTGTTCGACAGCTGCTGTCGTAGTAGCTCGAGTAGGGCTACTTAGCGACGCCGGCAGGCCCTTGGATAACCCTAGCTAACTTTCCCTCCCTTCCCCCGCTCGTTCTCCTCCCATCAGCCGCATCCCACGACGTCCGTCGTCGTGACCTTCGCCATTGCCGCGGCCATTGTCCTCACAGACAGCTGAAAAGCTATCAGGAGACGCGCAAGCCTTGACTTCGTCTACTCCTAGGAGCAGCTCGAGCAGGACCTCGCAAACATGACCGGATCGACCATCTTCCTCGTCTGCGCCCGCCGGAGCGCCATCGTCAATTCGCCGCCCCTATGCTGCTAAACCACAAATCAATGTCTCAGTCATGTTCGTGGTGCCCCTAAGATGTCGCCCAGCCCCCTAAACCACTGGATCCATGTTCGCCTTCTCGAGTCCGTCGAGCACCGCCGTCGGCCGCTGCCTAGATCGTCGCTGCGGTCCAGGGCACAGTTGTGGAAGAGGGATGGAGAGGAAGGGAGGAAGGGAGAGGGAGAATGGAATGGAGGGAGTGCTGCGGCGCGTGGGGAGCTGGTGCCGACGGCGCACAATCCGGCCTGTCGGCGCTCGCCGGAGATGAGACAGAGAGGTCGTGAGGTAGGGGAGAGAGGTGGGAGGGATTTTTTATTTATCTATTTTGTTTGGGGCCCACATGTAAGTGTGTGAGAGATAGGGTGAGAGGGAGAGTTTTTCCTTTTTATTTTTTTTGACTGGGTCCCACATGTAAGTGGCACATGGAAGCAAGGGCAAAATGTCCAACAAACGCCCCGTAGATGGTCAAACCCCTTTGACCGGACGGAAACGAAACGAAAGGGCATTTCTGTAAGGGCACCTAACGGCGGAGGGACATTTTTGAGCAGGCTTTCGAATTAGGGGCAAATGTGAATAGTGGGTTCGAGTTAGGGACACAGCTGTAAAAGACCCATAATATTCTACCAGTTAAAATATCCATGGAATCCTCAAACATGCATGGCCGCTGCCTCCTCCTCCATCAAGGAAAGAAAATCCTGGATCGCCAAGTGTGGCAAGAGGGGTTTCGCAAGTAATCTGGAAACTCTATTGCCTGAAGTTTAAAATCTGTGAGACCCGATCACCCCAAGAGTCCGTAGGTATTACAATTGGAAGGAAACGTGGGATGTCAAGAGAAGGAAGGAATCGTGCTACTATTTCAGAAAGAGCAAACGTGCAAACGGAAGTCAGCTACCAAGTCACTGTTTCTTTTTGGAAACGTGCTAATGATGGTACACATGCATGCATAACACAGCCAGCAACATAAAGATCCACCATGCTAAAAAAACATAACGATCTACCATGTTCTATTCCCTAAAAATCCGTGCACACTGCGTAAACCTAATTTGCTCAGTAAAAAATCACCACGCACATCCGGTAAAAAAACACCACGCACAAAACCTTCATGTAGTATATATTCTATTTCCATAGATAAATCTCACGTATGTATAAATTCCCAAATTTGTATGAGACATGCACATAGTGTTTTCTGAAAATATGAAGGAATTAATACAGAAAAATCCTAAATGTGTTTCTTAAATATATGTAATAAAAAAATCCCAGATTATATATAAATATAGAAATTTTGGATTATATTTAAAGAAGACCAAATTCCTATAAAAATTCGGAAACCGACTTAATTCGGAAGGTCTGACACAGGGCATAAGTTTTGGTTACACTACGGATCCCGTCCATAAATCACACATGGTATATATTCCCAAATTTATACATAACATACACATGATATTTTTTTGGAAATATTGATATGCCACTATAAAAAAGTTCTAAATCAATGTCCCAAATATATATAATAAATAAATCCTAGATTATATATAAAAATTCCAAAATTATTAAACTGCGTGACTGTATAAATGGACTGATTTTGGATGTTCGGCCACAGGGTGTAAGTTTCATATTTATAAGATGTTAAAGGAATAAGCACCCAATGCGAGAGTGCTTATACTTGGTATAATTACAATTTAATAGCAATAAAAAAGAGAGATATGCGCTCCAAATAAATTGATGGCATAGTCGTCAGCTGGACACATCTATGTATCATTGACTAGGATACAAACTTTTGCAGAAAAAATGGACTAGGCGAAAGGGTTCTCGCAAAAGCAAATTGATTAGTATGTGAGCTAGCGGTCAAGGCCTAAAGAAAATAATCATTATTACTTTTCCCGGTGTCTCAGTCAGGATGTCAAAAGTATCATCTTTAGCGAATAGTTGGGTCATTCTTAGACAAAATAAAAGGGTGGGGTCCTAGACATATACGTGGCGTTTTAAATATATTCGAGCCTACTTTGTACTTTTCGTGTTGAAATTTTAAATATCTAATTATGGATTATAGAACATTACACTCCAATTTTTTTTAAATGACCTGATTCGAAAACCAAAAATATATTGAGTTATTTAAAAGTCATAGAAGGCTTCCATGGATTTAAAATCAAACATCAACAAGTTGAACGATCTTCCATACATTTAAAAGTACAAGGATGCGCTTGAACTGAGCCGCGGCCTATAGAGAGGCGTGCAAGTCATCAGCATGTTGAACTGATGAGTAGTTGACTGGTGGGTGCTATGACTGAGTTATATAGGAATATGTGTGCGTGTGTAACACACACAGACATAGCACACATGGCCGAGGCTGAGAGTGACAGACGTAACAAACTAATGAGAGAATGGTTGTCAGTGATGCATCATTTTGGAAAATATTGTGATCATATGTATGCATGCAGAAGCATGAAGTAACGTGGCCAACAGTTAGTGGAAATCATAGATCATATATGTATAATAATGTTAAAAACATAAGACATCTTCATATGCATTTAGTAATTGCTAAATTTAGGAACCCTTAAATATGTACAATGGTGCCATCATATTTTGTTGTGACACAATTAATACGACCATTTCAAAGATATATGATGATCTACAATGTTTTAAGTATATGGCGTGTGGAAATATAATATTTTATGCACTATGAAGATAAGTAGTATATGTAATTCTAATTATATCATACTTCAAATTTGTATGAGATTTAATGTAAATAATTATTGAAAAATTTGTAGTACAAATTTATAAGTTCGCAAAAATTCCTAGCCCGTGATGTAGCACGGGTTGACGACTAGTACTATATAACACAAATAAAAATGTCTTTAACATTAATTCAATGTGAGATTTCCGTTTTGCCTAAGCTAAGACATATGTTTGAAAAATGACTGTCGACATGCCATGATTCTTAGCATGACTGATATGCCATGTACCAAAGCAATGACTTCTGCTTGTAGACCCCAACAACAAAGGAGTTACTTCGAATAGCTCCAGAGGCCATCTCATTACTAATTACTTTTTTTGAGGGAATCTCATTACTAATTACTACTCAACCGATACAGAAAACAAATAGTTCCAGTACAATACATCAATACAAACCAAGCCACTCGTGGAGGTTGACCAAAAAAAGGCTCCATCGAAATTTGTGTCGTTGTTGCTGGACTATCTTGCACATGCTAGGCTGTTAATAGACAACGTGTGCCTCCTTGTCAACTCACAAATACTTCTCGTACACTGTTGGACTATCTTACACATACTTTGGGAAACCCCACAGTATTTTATTTCTTTCTTGCTTGTTATCCTGAAAGGCAGCTTTTCAGCATATAGTTGTACCCTGATCCTTTAAGTCATGATTGATGTTGCAGACAAGCTACCAAACATCATGATCTGTTACTAATTCGGTCACAGCAGCCGCATCATGTGTTTCTGATTCCTCTCATTCCAATGGGCAAGGTAATGTGAGCTTCTTAGCTATTGTACTATGTGGAAGGCTATGAGAAGAGACTGGAAGAACAAAATGCTACTTCCTCTTATATCATGCTTTTGAGTAAGTGTTGCATGATGTAAATGTTAATTCAATGCAAAGGTTCCTGCTCCATCTACTATTGAAAATGCATCATAAGTTCTTGTTGGGGGTTTCTTTTTTAGATGTTGTTGGGAGAATTTACTAATATTACAGACGACAATTTTCCAACCGGGCTCGCACCCCTTTCCATCAAAGGGTCTGTTTTGAGTCTTTGTCATCCACTAGCCAAGAACCAGACCAAAATGAAACATCTACGAGCAACAGGAGAACGAAAGGGGGGAGCGAGTAGGCACACCGTCAGGAAGCCCACCGCAGGATGACCCTGAAACGGATCATCTGCCATGGGACGAAAACCTGACGACACTGTAAGCCACTGCCCAACATAAATCCTGGATGAAACTACAAACATTCGAGCCAGCAAAAAGAAACCAAAGAACATCAGACTTGTCCAGCGGGCATCAAACTGCAGTGGAACATGGCTAGACTAGATAAGGGAACAAGCTAGCCGATCTGAATCCCGTCTCTATCTCCCAGAAGAACCCTGCCATGTGAGTATGATCTATCTGCCAGAGCACTGCCGCATGAGCCAACCTCCTTACCCTAGCCTAGAACTTCGTCTTGTCGTCTTCCTTAAGCAATCCTGCCCAATACAACATAAACGAGCAACTAGTGAAAACAACCTCCAACGGAGTTCGAGCAACATATCTGTCGAAAGTAATTTTGTTACAAAGGCACCAAATCCCCCAGCAAATGGTAGCAATGATCATCATATAGAACTTTTTCACTCCTAGAAAGAACTTATGTAACCAGGCCAGCTTTGCCAAAGAGAACGAGGGCAGCATGAAGCCCACGCTGTTACCCCCAGCACCTCCCAGACCATACGGGCGAACGGACAAGTGAATAACAAGTGATTCACAGGCTCCATACTCGTACAGAAAGAACAAACAAGATTCCCACGCCAATTCCTATTGCGTAAGTTATCTCGCGTAAGCACATCGTTTCGAAATAGCTGCCATAGGGATATTTTTATTTTCAACGGGATTGTAGCTTTCCAAACCCATTTATAATTGGTGCCGGACAAACTTCTCTCCAACCACTCATAGACAGACTTAGTAGTAAATTTTCCCCTACTATTAAGTATCCAGAAAACTGCGTCTAGAGAGTTATTCAGAGGCATTTTTTTAGCCTCAGAGACCATCCAATTCCACTGATCACTTAATTCACCAAATAATCTTTGCCTAAAACCAAGCCTATAGTTATTATCCACAAGAGAAGCGATAGTGCAATCCTGATCCTGGCATATATTAAACAGAATAGGGAATCGATCCCGCAATGGGGTATTAGCTACCCATGGATCATGCCAGACCCTAGCCAGGTCCCCACTATTGATGTTAATTTTCCTCCCA
Organism: Triticum dicoccoides; assembly: GCF_002162155.2. NCBI lineage: Eukaryota > Viridiplantae > Streptophyta > Magnoliopsida > Poales > Poaceae > Triticum > Triticum dicoccoides. The sequence goes on along the minus strand of NC_041381.1, from coordinate 43,296,981 downwards.
GCCATATATGTCTCCTTGACCTTCATGATAGCTTTCCAGCATGGGGAGTCGGAGAAACGGCTATGGATATTAGCTACCGTTTTATTTTTAAATATCTAGCCCGGACAATACGTTGCCACAACCCATCACTAGTTTCGAGCTTCCACCACCATTTAACAAGGAGACTAATATTTTGTTTATGGAGATCCTTGATCCCCAGCCCACCAATCATTTTAGATCAACACACCCTAGCCCATTTAACCATATGATAAGCATGTTTCTTATTTTTCCTTCTCCAAAAGAATCGCCTACGATGCTTATTCATTTTCTCAATAAATGTTTTATTTAAAATGGACATTGACATAAGATAAGATGGAATCCCATCAAGGCTAGAATCCAAAAGCGTGAGTCTAGCCTCGGAAGATGCCGCATAGGCAATCCCTGCATAGAGCTTTTTGATCATTTTAGCATCCAGGAAGTTCAACTCTATGTTCTTAAGAGTGGAGTAAGTGATTGGAACTCCAAAGTATCTGATAGGCAAAGTTCCCACTTGAGAGCCAAACATCTCATCATAAATCAAATCAGTCTCATTATTCCCTCCAATAACAAATACCTCACTCTTATCAAAATTTATTTTTAAACCTGACATAAGCTCAAAAAGATAAAACAGTAATTTGATATTGACAGCTTTGTCAGTGTCATGCTCAACACACAACATTGTATCATCAGTGTACGTATTGAAGGATGCCCACCCCTCCCTCAATCAGCTCAGAAGCCAGTCCCTTAATAAGACCATTTTTTGAGCCGTAAATACCATCTTAATCAGGCACATTCAGCCGCAAGATTAAACTGAAAAGGGGAATATGGATCACCTTGTCGTACCCCTTAGCACTTTGGATGTAGGGGCCTAACTCATCATTGATCTTCACACTAACCGTGCCATTTTTAAGGATTTGAGATACCCAGCCGCACCACTTGGAGTTAAATCCACGTTTTGCATGACAATCAAGAAGGAATTCCCAATTAACTTTGTCACAAGTTTTCTCAAAATCGAGCTCAAGAACAACTCCCACTTGCTTTATAATATGGGTATAGTGCATTACCTCATGTAAAGATAAAATACCATCCAATATATGGATCCCCTTAATGAAACATTTTGTTAAATACTAAACAATTTGTGGGCATACTTGTTAACTCTAAGGTCCATGACTTTGGTGATCAGCTTGTATGGGCATCGCAACAAGGAGATTCGTCTATATTGTTGGATTTTCCTAGCATCTATTGACTTAGGCAATAGAGTTATAATACCATAGTTCAGACATTGCACGCCTAGCTTGCCTTCATAGAACCATTCAAGCAAGCAAAATAAATCTGGACCCACTACATCTCAACAGTGTTGATAAATATAAAATTCAACAAGGATATTGTCCGGGCTAGGGGCACGATTAGATCTCATTTCAAAAAGAGCCTTTTTAATCTCCTCAAGAGAAAAAGGCCGAGTCAAGTCATCATTATCCTCAGAAGAAATATTCTCTTCTTGGGACCACAAGGTGGCATCAATCTGACAAAGATTGCCAGGAGCCAGTCCAAAAAGTTTTTTATAGTACTCAGTAGCATGTGACAATAAGTTTTTCGTTCCTTTTATTATCAAAGTCCCGCATTCAAGCGAAATCATGGAAGGCTTCCCACTTGCCCATTAGCCACTTTGTGAAAGAAGTCAGTGCTGTTATCCTCCTTTAAAGGTCATCTCTCATTGGAAAATTGGTGTCAATGAAGCTCTTCCTCCACATATATGTCATTAAGTTCTACTACGATATCAAGCTTCCTAGTATATGCCTCTCCGCAAAGCCCAATAGTCTCCTCAAGGATTTCCAATTCTTGTAACTCAAGTTCAATAAAGGTTCTTTCTAATTTACGGACGACAATGACATCTTGTTTCACAAAATCTTATTTTAGGCTCTTCTCTCATGCAACAACTTCAAGATGACAAAAGAACTTAGATCCCATAAGCCTCAGCTACAACAAATACTATAAAAAAAGATTTTTCCATATTCATTCTGCGTAAAGAACAAAGTCTCAACCTAGCTATTGACCATGTACACAAAGCTGCCACTAAACTTAGAAATCATCAACTTAGCAGCGCCTTTTAGGATGGATATATGGGAGTAGGTGACCACATAGATGTCCATTACCTTTATTTCGGAGTAGAAAACACCGCAAAGAGATAAACAGGTGCTAGCAGCCATAATTCTGCCCAACTACAAATAGAGCCGATCTCTGGAAATGACATGGGACGACCATGGTACACATGTGTCTAGAACACAGACTGTTCGTGGACAAACTTGCTTCCAACCAGTTACGAGCATGTCCTTCGCTTCCCGTTCCTAAACGATATCTGGATTTGCCATTACTTCCTCACCAACTGGAGAATGATCATGGCTTGAGTGAACCCTTTTAACACCCCTATTACTAGTAGCTTATGCTCGGACTATATGGACCGTGAATGTGGACCTTTCCCCACTCTTTGCTGGTACAAAAGATGCAGATGTCGCCCACCTGCACTTGGTTGTCGCATACAAAGTCCAACAAGTTTCCCACAAGCATGCACGTGTCCTTTCCTATGAAGAATCTCGGATGCCACTTCTCATCCTTGCTCGGCATATCAAGTGTGACAGTCCCATTTTCATGTGGAAAGTGTGCAGATGCAACTAGCGCATGTTCCTTTGAAATGATCCACTTACATGTGGACGAAATGAGATGTCATTACAAAGGAAACGAGAAATAGAAGTTGGGATGAATGGAAAAGGCACGGTTTTAATTGTAAAGCAAGGAAAAGAACAGAAATTTAACAGAATAGGACTAGGTAGTTCAACATCACACTTCCTCATGGTACCCACAAATACAATAGTTTTAGGCTAACTAAGCTTTTCAACCTCATTTTTCGGGCAAACAAGATGCCTGAAGAATGGAGGTGAAGTATCAGTACCAATCTTCAAGTACAATGGGTGTGTTCAAAGTTGTAATAATTACCATAGAATTAAGCCCATGAGCCATAAAATGAAGTTATGGGAGAGAGTCATTGAGCACCACTTATGAAGAATGACAAGCGTAACAAAAATCAGTTTAGTTTCATTCTTGAGAGGTCGGGCATGGAAGCCATTTTCTTAGTAGGATAACTTATAAAGAGATACATGGAGTAAAAGAAGGATCTGCATGCGCTGTTCATTAACTTGGAGAAAACCTACGATAAGATACCGCAGAATATCCCAACAAAGTACATTACCCTCATCAAGTACATGTACAATAATATTGTGATAATTGCTCGAACAAGTGATGGCGACACTATGACTTCCCAATTAAATGGGATTACCCGAGGGGCCAGCTTTGAGCCCTTGTCTTTTTTGCTTTGGTTATGGATGAGGTCACAAGGGATATACACGGAGATATCCCATGGTGTATTCTCTTTGTGGATGATGTGGTATTGGTCGATGATAGTCGGAAAAGGATTAACAAAAAGTTAGAGCTACGGAGACAAACCTTGAAATTGAAAGAGCTACGGAGGAGGTTGGCCTTGATGGATAGGTGGTACCTCAAAAGGACAACTTTCAATATTTGGGATCAATACCGCGGAAAGATGGAGATATTGATGAAGATGTGAACCATCAAAACAAAGACGGATGGTTGAAATGGCACCAAGTTTCTGGCATTCTCTGCGACAAGAGAGTGTCATTAAAGTTAAAATGAGATTCTATAGGATGGTGATTCGATCCGCAATGATGTATGGTGCCGAGGGTTGCCCGACTTAAAGGCAAAATATTCAAAAGTTAGGTGTAGCGGAGATGCTCATATTGAGATGGATGTGTGTTCATAGCAAGGAAGGAACGGGTCCGGAATGATGATATACGAGATAGAGTTGAGGTAGCACATATTGAAGTGAAGTTTGTCTACCATCGTCTGAGATGGTTTGGACATATTCAGTGTAGACCTCCAGAAACTCCAATGCACAGTGGATAATGTCAAGAGAGGTTAGGATAGACCAAACTTGACATGGGAGGATTCCATGAAAGAGAGATTTGAAGAACACAAGTATCACCAAAAAAACTATCCATGCGCCGGAACCATGAATTGGTTGCGAGATCTGATGCATTAAGTTTTGGCCTACCCCAACTTGTTTGGGACTAAAGGCATTGTGGTTATTGTCGTTTTGTTTTGTTGTTGTCGTTGTAATAATAATAATTAAATATTGCACCACGATATGAATGAAAAGTAAGCATTGCAGGGAAAGACATCTACTACTACAATAGTGGGTCACTAACCTAGTAACCATGACTGTCAGGTTAGTCACTAACATTGAAACCAAACGGTATACTTAGTTGACCCTGCAATTAACATGTTGGGATCACCAATTAATTCAGAAGGAGGATTCATGTGATGTAGCTTTGACACACTTTCAGACAGAGTGACATGGCGTAGCTTTAAAATGTCGGAGTAAAGGATGCATCAGGCGGCATCATGCGGCATCATGCGTCTTAAGATGCCAGCCAACATTATGTTGAACCTTACATGTGGGTCTGACATGATATTTTCGTGTCAAACAGTAAGGACTCTGTGTTGTTGTGAGAGATGACCCCAATATATTGTTGAGTATTTCCGAAAAAGGCTCCGCCGCTTTATATATAAAGCACATGGCCGAACCGATATAAAGTGATGAGGAAAATGTCTTCCAAAGCAGATCAAAGATAGAACAAGATGATAACAGTGCCCACATTCCATCAAGGCACACCCGAGGCTACTAACTAGAAGAGAGATCGTGCCTCCATGAGAAAGCACTGGACGTGGATGCAACACACACACACACACACACACCAAGTTGTCACTAGAGAGGGCACCCCTGCCCTCTCGTTCTGGACTGTGGAGCACCGATCGTGCCTGCAGACAACAAGGACGGAGAGCGATGCCCTCGATGTCGCTTGTAAAGGATAGGAAGTTGTCGGCACCGCCCAAAGCCAGAGTTGGAGGAGCTTTGATATAGGATCCGAGCTCACCCGCCGATGGCAAAGAAACGCAACCGGAGGGCATCTGCGCTCCACGACGACGCCCACAAGAGGGTGACGATGCAACAGGCCGCCGCCGTTGAGACTGAAGACACGATCAAGGGTTTTCAACCAGAGCCCTTACGCGGGGAGAGATACCACAACAACGCCCTCAAGAGGGACACGACACCCGCATGCATCGCCGCCGTGGGCACCAAAGCGCTCAGCTTTCACCCGAAGCCACTCTAGAGCCACATCGAAATACCACGGTCCAAGTCCGCCGCCACCAAAACAGGCCTCCAGACCACGATGTGGACGATTCCCTGCCAAAGCAATGCCATCGCTAGGATCCCCACCACCTCGCTCCTCGTTGCCCGCCCAGCCTAGGAGAAACACCACCACCACCGCAACGCCACTCGCCAAAGAGTCAACCCGCAGTACACCTTCCAAGACAGTCGTCCTGGCATCCCAGATCTCGCCGCCTTCAAGCCCCGCCTAGCTATCGGTCACCACCCACCAAAGAAACGAGATGAAAGGGACAGCCTTTACGCCCTTGGACGACCCCGCACTCCTCCCGTCGACCATGGCCTACAAGTACAAATATGGACCCCGAGCCATCAGATCGGTGGCAGCACCTGCGTGGCCTGATTTGGCGGGACCCGGCCAGCCCACCCCTAGGCTTGGACGAAGGAGCAGACGCACTGGTGCGAGCTTAGAGGAGCACCACGACGCCAGGGACGTGAGGAGGCCATCTGTTGGCAGAGCACCAACAGAGCAAGGAAGGAGGAGGAGGCCCGAGATCCATGCGGGTTGGAGCCATCGCCACCCAGCTACGCCTCCGCCGCGACTAGCCGTTGTAGCCGCGGCCAAACCCCGCCACGCCACCGCCAAATGATCGGGTCTGTGTCGCCAAGCTGCACCCTCGCAAGATCTAGCGCCCCGCGCCACTAGAGTCACACGAGAGGGAGGGGAGGCCCCGCCGCCGATGACGTCGTACGGGCTTCACCCG
>NC_041381.1:43260046-43290602 GCF_002162155.2 Triticum dicoccoides | reverse complement strand
AGGTTGGGCGCCCGGGCTACTCACGGGAGCAGCAAGGGGCCGAGGAGAAGGGTTCTATTGTTGACTATTTGATACATCAACCATCAAAATTATAGTTTTGTGTAATTTACTAACAATGTAATTAAACATGATGACGTCCTTATTGGACAGAGAGGAGGATAGAGATGAAAATGGCTTTTATTTATTTATTGCTTGTTATCCTAAAAGATGACTTGGCTTGGCTTGGAAGACAAGTAGTGGACTCATAATATTACTTCTACTTTGCTAATCCTAATAAGAAAAACATGAATCATGTACTCGTATTATTTAAACTACCCAAATAATAACGCCCACACGTGTGGTACGAAGCAACATGGCACAAACGTCTCCATTATCATTCATTTTGCCACGCCAAAACAGATGACATCAGCGGGAATCTTTTTGGTTTTTGTCTTAAAAATGTTTTATCTCCTAATTAAAATATACAATTACAAATCCATTTTCACCATTAAATTTGTCTCGACGAGATGTTCAAAATTAGATCCCATGTTGATATGTTTCGACCGATTTTTTTTGCCAAAAGTTGCCATGTTGTTTACACTATAGTTGCCATAGTGTTTACACTAAAGTTTCCATGTGGCAATTTTAGTATTTTGACCATGGCAATTCCATTACTTTGACGATGATTTTTTTTGTATGAACCATGGCAATTCCATTACTTTGACCATGATTTTTTTTTTGTATGAACCATGGCAATTTTAAGTGCATGTATCATGACAATTTTAGTTTATGGTTGATGGCAAGTCTAGCTTATTAATTTCCTTTTTTATAATATGTCAAAATTTACTTTTAAATATACAAAAAAAGAGCTGAAACATATCATGGCAACTTCAGTATAAACACCGTGGCAGTTCATGTGCAATAGACATGGCAACTTTTAACCCAAAAAAAGTCGTCGAAACATATTGATATGAGATCTAGTTTCGAAGATCTGGTCGCGATGGATTTAATGGTGAAAACGGATCTTCAATCGGATTTTTCATTTAAGAGATAAAATATTTTAGAAAATGGAAATCCAAAACGATTCCCACATGCATGCATGTGATGACGTGGCAATCTGTTTGCTTTAGAGACCGTGTGGTGCGCCTTCATTCCTACCACACATGTGGCATTGTCGACGTCCTTAAACTATGACCGAACATACCTACTGGCAGACAAACATCGTGATCTAGTACTACTTCGTTTATAGTTTGTCATGCCCTAATACAAGCCCAGCTTCTTGAAGACGTGCTTCTCTTCTGTCTCTCAGCCTATACATCCAACATAGACATCATGTGTTTCTGATTCCTCTCATTCCAATTTACATGACTATAAACTTGAATTTATCTTCAGCTTGCTTTCTCTCTTGTATTTATGCTTGCTAGCTATTGTATTATATGGATGGGTATTAGAAGAATTGGGGAGTACAAGCAATGCAACACCCTCTTATATCAGGAGCGTTTCAGAAAGTGTTGCATGCTGTGTAACATGCAAAGGAAAATGTTATATGACGTTAATTCAATGCAAGCTTACCGCTCTATCTACTATCATTGAAGACATATCATAAGTTCATTCGTTGGGAGAATTTACGAGTCATGTACCAAACCGTGTGAATGGGACTAAACCAAGTGAAGCTCTTATGGTACTTTCGATTGATGTTGCTTATTTATATGTAGTTGGAGGTAATAGCATACATTGTCGACCCAAGAGACCCCTCACTTTTTCAGTGGGGATCTAGGATTTGAAGTTACCCGGGGCAGACTTTTAGAGGAAACAAAAAATCGATGCCACAATACAATTAAATAAGACAATTCAAAAGAAATAATTGGCCAAGTAGTGTGGAATCTGGCAAAATGATCAACAAAACTAATTCTTCAAAGTAGTTACATTATAAAAAAACTAGGCGAAAAATATATAACACGACAGAAAATGCATATAAATTCTAACTTGGAGATCTACAATCTTCCATCAGGCCAATATGACAAGAAACCAAAGAATGATATAATGGAATTGGAGAAGCAGTCCCTAGAAGAAGCCAAGATTACTAGGAGAGTGGAAGAACCTGCTGCTTACTGCCTTGTTGGCTGCTAATTGCAATTTTGAGCAGGGTGCAGTGTTATGGAGATGATGTCTCGCTTGCGGGTGGTGCCCTGAGCAGGAACGGGTGGACTTCATCCTTCCCCATCCAGCGCCTTCAATGGGACTTTGGCAGCGCCGCGGCGAGGCAGCGAGTCAGCGCGCATGGAGGCGTGATCGATGACCTGATCAATTTTCTGGATTGGGAGTGTCGAGGCTCAATCGTGTATAGATGAAATGGGCTTAAGTTCAACTGGGCATGTACCGTCTTTTTTTTTTACATGGTACACACGTATTCCATTAAGACTCAGCTGAATCGCTGGTCACCAAACGAATTACATCATCAGGGTAACTCACATCCCAAACAGCTTGGAAACCTTGACCCCCCCATAACACCATAGGCAGCTAGCAGATGTGCCACATTGTTACAAGCCCTCGGGCAGAAAACTACACAATTCTGAATAAAACACACAGAGATCTGATACTTTATCTCTAGGAACATCTGCCACAGACTTGAGCTGTCAAAGGTGTTGGTCGTCAGCGCCTTCACAACGTTTTGGCAATCTGTGGCGATTATGATTCTGCCCATGCCCATCTGCTCAGCAATACAAATTGCGCTCTTCACCGCTATTGCATCCGCATGCACTGCCTGACTCGTTCAGATGTCCAGCTGCAGCAAAGATCAAATCTCTGTCATAGTCACGGGCCACTGCTCCCCATCCACCTTTAGCCCTCCTGGAAAAAGAGTTCCCCCTGCTTTGTATTACAAAGAAACCAACCCATACAACCAACGATAGGTGCTGGGGCGGAAGCAGCACAGTCACGCCTAAAAGAAACGGAAGAGAAAATATAAAAGGAACAAATGCCGACAATGACGGATCGACAAAAACGAAGAAGCTTTGCGACCACAGCGCCCACTGAAGATCTCTACCAAGCTCCTAGACTCCGAAACTCCGGTACCAATCAACACATTCAAGAAGGGACGCGACGACGATGACGCTACTACTACGGCGGCATCCTCATGCGCCACCGCGTCGGTGTCGGCCAGGCCGACAGGGATTTCATTTCCTTCTCTTTGATCCCCCATTCAGCAATGTGTCGCCTAACCTGAAACTGAAATTCTTCGGTGGGCATACGCTTTTATTTGTGATGGATTGGTGGCAGGTGGCTGCGGCGGTCTTATACCTGGTTTTAGTCAACGGGTCTGCAATATTCAGATCCGTATGTACTTCGCAATTCTCTATGTCATATTGTAAATGCTGCTTCCACGCTCCACTTGGAGCTATTCCAAATGGTTTCTCCACTATACGTATCCGGTTTGCTACTCAGAGTCATTCGGATAGGTGTTAAAGCTTGCATCGACGTAACCCTTTACGCCGAACTCTTTATCACCTCCATAATCGAGAAACATGTCCTTATTTACTCCAAGGACAATTTTGACTGCTGTCCAATGATCCATTCCTGGATCATTCTTGTACCCCTTGACTGACTCATGGCAAGGCACACTTCCGGTGTGGTACACAGCATAGCATACTATAGAGCCTACGTCTGAAACATAGGGGACGGCCTTCGTCCTTTGTGTCTCTTCTGCCGTGGTCGAGATTTAAGTCTTGACTTCATACCTTACAACTCAGGCAAGAACTCCTTCTTTGACTGATCCATCTTGAACACCTTCAAGATCATGTCAAGGTATGTGCTCATTTGAAAGTACCATTAAGCGTTTTTTATCTATCCTCATAGATCTTGGTGCTCAATGTTCAAGTAGCTTAATCCAGGTTTTCTAATTGAAAAACACTTTTCAAATAACCCTATATGCTTTCCAGAAATTCTACATCATTTTTTATCAACAATATGTCAACAACATATACTCATCAGAAATTCTATAGTGCTCCCACTCACTTCTTTGGAAATACAAGTTTCTCATAAACTTTGCATAAACCCAAAATCTTTGATCATCTTATCAAAGTGCATATTCCAACTCCGAGATGCTTATTCCAGTCCATGGAAGGATCGCTGGAGCTAGCATACCTTTTAGCATCCTTAGGATCGACAAAACCTTTCTGATTGTATCACATACAACCTTTCCTTACGTAAACAGGTAAGGAAACTCGTTTTGACATCCATCTGCCAGATTTCATAAATGCAGCTAATGCTAACATGATTCCGACGGACTTAAGCATCGCTACGGATGAGAAAATCTCATCGTAGTCAACTCCTTGAACTTGTGAAAAACTCTTCGCCACAAGTTGAGCTTCATAGACGGTGACATTACCGTCCATATCCGTCTTCTTCTTAAAGATCCATTTATCTCAATGGCTCACCGATGAACGGGCAAGTCCACCAAAGTCCATGCTATGGATCCTATCTCGGATTTCATGGCTTCTAACCATTTGTCGGAATTTGGGCCCACCATTGCTTCTCCATAGCTCGTAGGTTCATTGTTGTCTAGCAACATGACCTTCAAGACAGGATTACTGTACCACTCTGAAGTAGTACGCATCCTTGTCACCCTACGAGGTACAGCAGTGACTTGATCCGAAACTTCATGATCACTATCATAACCTTCTACTTCAATTGGTGTAGACGCCACAGGAACAACTTCCTGTGCCCTGCTACACACTAGTTGTAGTGACGGTTCAATAACCTCATCAAGTCTCCACCATCCTCCCACTCAATTCTTTCGAGAGAAACTTTTCTCTCGGGAAAGGACCTAATTCTAGAAACAACCCCTTTTGCTTCCGGAACTGAGACAGGAGGTATACCCAACTGTTTTGGGTGTCCTATGAAGATGCATTTATCCGCTTTGGGTTTGAGCTTATCAGCCTGAAACTTTTTCACATAAGCGTCGCAACCCCAAACCTTTAAGAAATGACACCTTAGGTTTATCTAAACCATAGTTCATACGGTGTCATCTCAATGGAATTACGTGGTGCCCTATTTAAAGTGAATGTGGTTGTCTCTAACGCCTAACCCATGAACGATAGTGGTAATTCGACAAGAGACATCATGGTACGCACCATATCCAATAGGGCCCAACTATGATGTTCGGACACACCATCACACTATGGTGTTCCAGGCGGTATTAATTGTGAAACCATTTCCACAATGTCTTAATTGCCTGCCAAAGCTCGTAACTCAGATACTCATCTCTATGATCATATCATAGACATTTTATCCTCTTGTCACGATGATCTTCACCTTCACTCTGAAATTACTTGAACCATTCAATAATTCAGACTTGTGTTTCATCAAGTAAATATACTCAGTATCTACTCAAATCATCCGTGAAGTAAGAACATAACGATATCCACTGCGTGCCTGAGCACTCATTGGACTGCACACATCAAAATGTATTACTTCCAACAAGTTGCTTTCTTGTTCCATTTTACTGAAAACGAGGCTTTCAGTCATCTTGCCCATGTGGTATGATTTGTATGTCTCAAGTGATTCAAAATCAAGAGAGTCCAAACGATCCATCTGCATGGAGTTTCTTCATGCATATACACCAATAGACATGGTTCGCATGTCTCAATTTTTTCAAAACGAGTGAGTCCAAAGATCCATCAACATGGAGCTTCTTCATGCGTTTTTATGACTTACATGGCAGTGCCACAAGTAGGTGATACTATCATTACTATCTTATATCTTTTGGCATGAACATGTGTATCACTACGATCGAGATTCAATAAACCATTCCTTTAGGTGCAAGACCATTAAAGGTATTATTCAAATAAATAGAGTAACCATTATTCTCCTTAAATGAATAACCGTATTGCGATAGACATAATCCAATCATGTCTATGCTCAACGCAAACACCAAATGACAATAATTCAGGTTTAATACTAATCTGGATGGTAGAGGGAGCGTGCGATGTTTGATCACATCAAACTTGGAAACACTTCCAACACATATCGTCAGCTCACCTTTAGCTAGTCTCTGTTTATTCCGTAGCTCTTTTATTTCGAGTTACTAACACTTAGCAACCGAACCGGTATCTTAACACCCTGGTGCTACTAGGAGTACTAGTAAAGTACACATTAATATAATGTATATCCAATATACTTCTATCAACCTTGCTAGCCTTCTCATCTACCAAGTATCTAGGATAATTCCGCTCTAGTGACTGTTCCCCTTATCATAGAAGCATTTAGTTTCGGGTTTGGGTTCAACCTTGGGTTTCTTCACTAGAGCAGCAGCTGATTTGCCGTTTCATGAAGTATCCCTTCTTGCCCTTGCCCTTTTTGAAACTAGTGGTTTTACTAACCATCAACAATTGATGCTCCTCCTTGACTTCTACTTTCGCGGTGTCAAACATCGCGAATACTTCAAGGATCATCATATCTATCCCTAATATGTTATAGTTCATCATGAAGCTCTAACAGCTTGGTGGCAATGACTTTGGAGAAACATCACTATCTCTGGAAGATCAACTCCCACTCAATTCAAGTGATTGTCGCACTCAGACAATCTGAGCACAAGCTCAACGATTGAGCTTTTCTCCCTTAGTTTGCAGGCTAAGAAAATCGTCAGAGGTCTCATACCTCTTGATGTGGGCACGAGCCTGAAATCCCAATTTCAGCCCTCGAAACATCTCATATGTTCCGCGACGTTTCGAAAACGTCTTTGGTGCCTCAACTCTAAACCGTTTAACTGAACTATCACGTAGTTATCTAAGCGTGTATGTCCGATGTTCGCAACATCCACAAACGACGTTTGGGGTTCAGCACACTGAGCGGTGCATTAAGGACATAAGCTTTCTACTGTCCGCATAATCGCTACTGTCAACTTTCAACTATATTTTCTCTAGGAACATATCTAAACAGTGGAACTAAAGCGCGAGCTTACGACATAATTTGGAAAGATCTTTTGACTATGTTCAGGATAATTAAGTTCATCTTTTGAACTCCCACTCAGATAGACATGCCTCTAGTCATCTAAGTGATTACATGATCCGAGTCAACTAGGCCGTGTACGATCATCACGTGAGACGGACTAGTCATCATCAGTGAAAATCTTCATGTTGATCGTATCTACTATATGACTCATGCTCGACCTTTCGGTCTCTTGTGTTCCGAGGCCATGTCTGTACATGCTAGGCTCGTCAAGTCAACCTAAGTGTTTCACGTGTGTAAATCTGGCTTACACCCGTTGTATGTGAACGTAAGAATCTATCACACCCAATCATCACGTGGTGCTTCGAAACGACGAACTTTCGCAACGGTGCACAGTTAGGGGGAACACTTTCTTGAAATTTTAATGAGGGATCATCTTATTTAATACCGTTGTTCTAAGCAAATAAGATGCATAAACATGATAAACATCACATGCAGTCAAAAAGTGACATGATATGGCCAATATCATTTTGCTCCTTTTGATCTCCATCTTCGGGGCTCCATGATCATCATCGTCACCGACATGACACCATGATCTTCATCATCATGATCTCCATCATCGTGTCTTCATGAAGTTGTCTCGCCATCTATTACTTCTACTACTATGGCTACCGGATAGCAATAAAGTAAAGTAATTACATGGCATTGTTTAATGACACGCAGGTCATACAATAAATTAAGAAAACTCCTATGGCTCCTGCCGGTTGTCATACTCATCGACATGCAAGTCGTGATTCCTATTACAAGAACATGATCAATCTCATACATCACATATCATTCATCACATTCTTCTTGGCCATATCACATCACATAGCACACCCTGCAAAAACAAGTTAGACGTCCTCTAATTGTTGTTTGCATGTTTTACGTGGCTTCTATGGGTTTCTAGCAAGAACGTTTCTTACCTACGCAAAAACCACAACGTGATATGTCAATTGCTATTTACCCTTCATAAGGACCCTTTTCATCGAATCCGATCCGACTAATGTGGGAGAGACTAGCACCCGCTAGCCACCTTATGCAACAAGTGCATGTCAGTCGATGGAACCTGTCTCACGTAAGTGTACGTGTAAGGTCGGTCCGGGCCGCTTCATCCCACAATGCTGCCGAATCAAGATTGGACTAGTAACGGTAAGCATATTGAACGAAATCAATGCCCACAACTACTTTGTGTTCTACTCGCGCAAAGAATCTATGCAATAGACCTAGCTCATGATGCCACTGTTGGGGAACGTAGCAGAAATTCAAAATTTTCCTACGAGTCACCAAGATCTATCTATGGAGATACTAGCAACGAGGGGAAGGAGAGTGCATCTACATACCCTTGTAGATTGCTAAGCGGAAGCGTTCAAGTGAACAGGGTTGATGGAGTCGTACTCGTCGTGATCCAAATCACCGGAGATCCTAGTGCCGAACGGTCTCCCATGCCTTGATCCAGCAAGGAGAGAGGGAGAGGTTGGGGAAGACTCCGTCTAGCAGCAGCACAATGGCGTGGTGGTGGTGGAGGAGCGTGGCAATCCTGCAGGGCTTCGCCAAGCACCGCGGGAGAGGAGTACTTGGGAGAGGGGAAGGGCTGCGCCAGAACTTGGTTGAAGCTCCCATGCGCCTCCCCACTATATATAGGGGTGGAGGGGGATGGTTTCTTGACCTCCAAGTCCATTGGGGCGTTGGCAAAGGTGGGAGGAAAGAAATCCCATCATTTCCTTCCCCACCGATTGTTATCCCCCCTTTTTAGGGATCTTGATCTTATCCCTTCGGGATATGATCTTATTCCTTCTAAGGGGGGATCTTGGTGCACCTTGACCAGGGGTGTGGGGCCTTGCCCCCACTACCCACGTTCATGTGGGTCCCCCCATGTAGGTGGGCCCCATTCCAGAACCTTCTAGAACCTTCCCGGTACAATACCGAAAAATCCCGAACATTTTCCGGTGGCCAAAATAGGACTTCCCATATATAAATCTTTACCTCCGGACCATTCCGAAACTCCTCATGACGTCCGGGATCTCATCCGGGACTCCGAACAACATTCGGTAACCACGTATATCTATTCCCTATAACCCTAGCATCATCGAACCTTAAGTGTGTAGACCCTACGGGTTCGGGAATCATGCAGACATGACCGAGACAGCTCTCTGGCCAATAACCAACAGCGGGATCTGGATACCCATGTTGGCTCCCACATGTTCCACGATGATCTCATCGGATGAACCACGATGTCAAGGACTCAATTGATCCCGTATACAATTCCCTTTGTCTAGCGGTATTGTTCTTGCCCGAGATTCGATCGTCGGTATGCCGATACCTTGTTCAATCTCGTTACCGGCAAGTCTCTTTACTCGTTCCGTAACACATCATCCCGTGATCAACCCCTTGGTCACATCGTGCACATTATGATGATGTCCTACCGAGTGGGCCCAGAGATACCTCTCCGTCACACGGAGTGACAAATCCCAGTCTCGTTTCGTGCCAACCCAACGGACACTTTCGGAGATACCTGTAGTGCACCTTTATAGCCACCCAGTTACGTTGTGACGTTTGGTACACCCAAAGCATTCCTACGGTATCTGGGAGTTGCACAATCTCATGGTCTAAGGAAAAGATACTTGGCATTAGAAAAGCTTTAGCATACGAACTACACGATCTTGTGCCCGGCTTAGGATTGGGTCTTGTCCATCACATCATTCTCCTAATGATGTGATCCCATTATCAACGACATCCAATGTCCATGGTCAGGAAACTGTAACCATCTATTGATCAACGAGCTAGTCAACTAGAGGCTTACTAGGGACATGGTGTTGTCTATGTATCCACACATGTATCTGAGTTTCCTATCAATACAATTCTAGCATGGATAATAAACAATTATCATGAACAAGGAAATATAATAATAACCAAGTTATTATTGCCTCTAGGACATATTTCCAACAAAATGAATTGTCAATTACAAAGGAAATGAGAAAAGAAAAGTCGGGCTGAATGGAGAAGGCACGGTTTCAATTGTAAAGCAAGGATAAGAACTGAAATTTAACAGAAGAGGACTAGGTAGTTGAACATCACACTTCCTCATGGTAGCACCAAATACAATAGTTTTTGGCTACTAAGATTTTCAACCTCATTTTTTGGGCAAACAAGATGCCAGAAGAATGGAGGTGGAGTATATTAGTACCAATCTTCAAGTACAATGGGGATATTCAAAGTTGTACTAATTACCATAGAATTAAGCCCATGAGCCATAAAATGAAGTTATGGGAGAGAGTCATTGAGCACCGCTTATCAAGAATGACAAGCGTAACCAAAAGTCAGTTTAGTTTCATTCTTGAGAGGTCGAGCATGGAAGTCATTTTCATGGTACGACAACTTCTGAAGAGATATAGGGAGCAAAATAAGGACCTGGATGTGGTGTTCATTAACTTGGAGAAGACCTACGATAAGATACCGCAGAATATCCCAAAAAAGTACATTACCCTCATCAAGTACATGTACGATAATATTGTGACAATTGTTCGAACAAGTGATGGCGACACTTTTGACTTCCCAATTAAATGGGTCTACCCGAGGGGCCAACTTTGAGCCCCTATCTTTTTCGCTTTGATTATGGATGAGGTCACAAGGGATATAGAAGGAGATATCCCATGGTGTATGCTCTTTGTGGATGATGTGGTGTTGTTCGACGATAATAGGAAAGGGATTAATAGAAAGTTAAACTACGGAGACAAACCTTGGAATTGAAAGAGCTGCTGAGGAGGTTAGCCTTGATGGACAGGTGGTACCTTAGAAGGACACTCTTCAATATTTGGGATCAATGCTGCAGAAAGATGGGGATATCGATGAAGATGTGAACCATCGAATCAAAGGCGGATGGATGAAGTGGTGCCAAATTTTTGGCATTATCTGTGATAGGAGAGTGCCATAGAAGTTAAAATGAGGTTCTATAGGACGGCTATTTGACCCGCAATGATGTATGGTGCCGAGTGTTGGCCGACTAAAAGGCAACATGTTCAATAGTTAGGTGTAGCAGAGATCCTCATGTTGAGAAGGATGTGTGTCCACAGCAAGGAAGGAATGGGTCCGGAATGATGATATACGGGATAGAGTTGAGGTAGCACCATTTGAAGAGAAGTTTTTCCACCATCGTCTGAGATGGTTTGGGCATATTCAATGTAGACCTCCAGAAACACCAGTGCACAATGGATAATGTCAAGAGAGGTCGGGATAGACCAAACTTGACATGGGAGGATTCCATAAATAGAGATTTGAAGACCATGAGTATCACCAAAAAACTATCCATGCTCCTGAACCATGAGTTGGTTGCGAGATCTGATGCATTTAAACTTTAGCCTACCCCAACTTGTCTGGGACTAAAGACTTTGTTGTTATTGTTGTTTTGTTGTTGTCGTTGTAATAATAATTAAATATTGCACCATGATATGAATGAAAAGTAAGCATTGCAGGGAAAGTCATCTAGTACTACAACAGTGGGTCACTAACCAAGTAACCATGACTGTCAGCTTAGTCACCAACATCGAAGTTAAACCTTTACTTAGTTGACCCGGGAATTAACATGTTGGGATCACCAATTAATTCAGAAGGAGGATTCATGTGATGTAGCTTGGACACACTTTCAAAGATAGTGACATGGCCTAGCTTCAACATGTCAGAGAGTAAAGGAAATTGCATCAGGCTGTTGTTGGGGAACGTAGTAATTTCAAAAAATTCTTATGCACACGCAAGATCATGGTGATGCATAGCAACGAGAGGGGAGAGTGTTGTCCACATACCCTCGTAGACCGCAAGCGGAAGCGTTATGACAACGCGGTTGATGTAGTCGTACGTCTTCATGATCGACCAATCCTAGTACTGAAAGTACGGTACCTCCGCGATCAGCACACGTTCGGTTCAATGACGTCCCATGAACTCACGATCCAGTAGAGTGTCGAGGGAGAGCTTCGTCAGCATGATGGCGTGATGACGGTGATGATGAAGCTATCGGCGCAGGGCTTCGCCTAAGCACTACGATGATATGAACGAGGTGGATTAAGGTGGAGGGGGCACCGCACACGGCTGGAAACAATCAACTTATGTGTCCTAGGGTGCCCCTCTGCCCCCGTATATAAAGGAGCAAGGGGGAGGCCGGCCAGCCCTTGGGCACGCCAAGAAGGGGAGGAGTCCTCCTCCTAGTAGGAGTAGGACACCCCCTTTCCTAGTCCAAGTAGGAGGGGAAAGGGAAGGAAGGAAGGGAGAGGAAGAGGAGAAGGAAAGGGGGTGCACGCCCCCTCCCTAGTCCAATTCGGACTCCCTATAGGGAGGGGGCGCGGCTGCCCCTTGTGGGCTGCCTCCCCTATTCCCTATGGCCCATGTAGGCCCAACTTTCCTCGTGGGGGGGAGGGGGTTCCTGTAACCCTCCGGCACTCCGGTTTTCTCCGAAATCACCTGGAACACTTCCGGTGTCCGAATATAGTTGTCTAATATATCAATCTTTATGTCTCGACCATTTCGAGACTCCTCGTCATGTCCGTGATCACATCCGGGACTCCGAACTACCTTCGGTATATCAAAACACATAAAATCATAATACCGATCGTCACCGAACGTTAAGCGTGCGGACCCTACGGGTTCGAGAACTATGTAGACATGACCGAGACACATCTCCAGTCAATAACCAATAGCGGAACTTGGATGTTCATATTGGCTGCCAGATATTCTGCGAAGATCTTTATTGGTCAAATCGCATAACAACATACGTCGTTCCCTTTGTCATCGGTATGTTACTTTCCCGAGATTCGATCGTCGGTATCTCAATACCTAGTTCAATCTCGTTACCGGCAAGTATCTTTACTCATTCCGTAATGCATCATCCCGCAACTAACTCATTAGTCACATTGCTTGCAAGGCTTATAGTGATGTGCATTACCGAGAGGGCCTAGAGATACCTCTCCGACAATCAGAGTGACAAATCCTAATCTCGATCTATGCCAACCCAACAAACACCATCGGAGACACCTATAGAGCACCTTTATAATTACCCAGTTACGTTGTGATGTTTAGTAGAACACAAAGTGTTCCTCCGGTATTCGGAAGTTGCATAATCTCATAGTCATAGGAACATGTATAAGTCATGAAGAAAGCAACATCAACATACTAAATGATCAAGTGCGAAACTAACAGAATGGGTCAAGTCAATCACATCATTCTCTAATGATGTGATCCCGTTAATCAAATGATAACTCATGTCTATGGCTAGGAAACTTAACCATTTTTTATTCAACGAGATAGTCAAGTAGAGGCATAATAGTGTTACTCTGTTTGTCTATGTATTCACACATGTACTAAGTTTCCGGTTAATACAATTCTAGCATGTATAATAAACATTTATCATTGCCTCTAGGGCATATTTCCTTCAGTCTCCCACTTGCACTAGAATCAATAATCTAGTTCACATCTCCATGTGATTTAACACTAATAGTTCACATCTTTATGTGATTAACACCCGTAGTTCACATCGCCATGTGACCAACACTTAGAGAGTTTACTAGAGTCAATAATCTAGTTCACATCACTATGTGATTAACGCCCAAGAGTAATAAGGTGTCATCATGTTTTGCTTTGTGAGATAAATTTAGTCAAACAGGTCTGTCACATTCAAAGCCGTATGTATTTTGCAAATTTCTATGTCAAAAATGCTCTGCACGGAGCTACTCTAACTAATTGCTCCCACTTTTAATATGTATCCAGATTGAGACTTAGAGTCATCTGGATCAGTGTCAAAACTTGCATCGATGTAACCCTTTACGATGAACTTTTTGTCACCTCCATAACCGAGAAATATATCCTTATTCCACTAAGGATAATTTTGACCAATGTCCAGTGATCTACTCCTAGATCACTATTCTACTCCTTTGTCAAACTCAGGGCAGGGTTTACAATAGGTCTGATACAACACTAGCAAGAACTCCTTCTTTGACTGATCCATTTTGAACTCCTTCAAAAACTTGTCAAGGTATGTACTCATTGAAAAACTTATCAAGCGTCTTGATCTATCTTTATAGATCTTGATGCTCAATACGTAAGCAGGTTCACCGAGGTCTTTCTTTGAAAAACTCCTTTCAAACACTCATTTATGCTTTCCAGAAAATTCTACATCATTTCCGATCAACAATATGTCATTCACATATACTTATCAGAAAGGTTGTAGTGCTCCCACTCACTTTCTTGTAAATACAGGCTTCACCGCAAGTCTATATAAAACTATATGCTTTGACCAACTTATCAAAGCGTATATTCCAACTCCGAGATGCTAGAGCTTGCATATTTTGTTAGCACCTTTAGGATTGACAAAACCTTCTGGTTGCATCATATACAACTTTTTTTAAGAAATCCATTAAGGAATGTAGTTTTGACATCCATTTGCCAAGTTTCATAAAATGTGGCAATTGCTAACATGATTCGGACAGACTTTTAAGCATCGATACAACTGAGAAAATCCCATTGTAGTCAACACCTCAAAATTGTCGAAAACATTTTTGCGACAATTCGAGCTTTGTAGATAATAATACTACTATCAGTGTCCGTCTTCCTGTTGAAGATCCATTTTATTCTCTATGGCTTGCCGATCATCGGGCAAGTCAACCAAAGTCCATACTTTGTTCTCATACATGGATCCCATCTCAGATTTCATGGCCTCAAGCCATTTCGCGGAAACTGGGATCATCATCGCTTCCTCATAGTTTGTAGGTTCATCATGGTCAAGTAACATGACCTCCAGAACAGGATTACCGTAACACTCTGGTGCGGACCTTACTCTGGATGACCTACGATGTTCGGTAGTAACTTGATCTGAAGTTTCATGATCATCATCATTAGCTTCCTCACTAATTGGTGTAGGCATCACTAGAACTGATTTCTGTGAAGAACTTCTTCCCAATTCGGGAGCAGGTACAATTACCTCATCAAGTTCTACTTTCCTCCCACTCACTTGTTTCGAGAGAAACTCTTTCTCTAGAAAGGATCCATTCTTAGCAACAAAGGTCTTGCCTTCGGATCTGTGATAGAAGGTGTACCCAACATTTTGGGTATCTTAAGAAGACGCATTTTTCGGATTTGGGTTCAAGCTTATCACGTTGAAACTTTTTCAAATAAGCATTGCAACCCCAAACTTTAATAAACGACACCTTAGGTTTCTTGCCAAACCATAGTTCATACGATGTCGTCTCAATGGATTTAGATGGTGCCCTATTTAACGTGAATGAAGTTGTCTCTAATGCATAACCCCAAAACGATAGTGGTAAATCGGTAAGAGACATCATAGATTGCACTATATCCAATAAAGTATGATTATGACGTTCGGACACACCATTATGCTGTGGTGTTCCAGGTGGCGTGAATTTGTGAAGCTATTCCACATTGTTTTAATTGAAGACCAAACTCATAACTCAAATATTCGTCCCCGCGATCAAATTGTAGAAACTTTATTTTCTTGTTACAATGATTTTCCACTTCACTCTGAAACTCTGTGAACTTTTCAAATGTTTCAGACTTATGTTTCATTAAGTAGATATACCCATATCTGCTCAAATCATCTATGAAGGTAGGAAAATAACGATACCCGCCACGAGCCTCAACACTAATCGAACCGCATACATCAGTATGTATTACTTCCAATAAGTCAGTTGCTCGCTCCATTGTTCTGGAGAACGGAGTCTTAGTCATCTTGCCCATGAGGCATGGTTCGCAAGAATCAAGTGATTCATAATCAAATGATTCCAAAAGCCCATCAACATGGACTTTCTTCATGCGCTTTACACCAATATGACCTAAACGGCAATGCCACAAATAAGTTGCACTATCATTATTAACTTTGCATCTTTTGGCTTCAATATTATGAATATGTGTATCACTACGATCGAGATTCAATAAACCATTTATATTGAGTGTATGACCATAGAAGGTTTTATTCATGTAAATAGAATAATAATTATTCTTTGACTTAAATGAATAACCATATTGCAATAAACATGATCCAATCATATTCATGCTCAACGCAAACACCAAATAACATTTATTTTAGGTTCAACACTAATCCCAAAGGTAAAGGAAGTGTGCGATGATGATCTTATCAACCTTGGAATCACTTCCAACACACATCATCACCTCGCTCTTAAACTAGTCTCTGTTTATTTTGCAACTCCCATTTCGAGTTACTACTCTTAGCAACTGAACCAGCATCAAATACTGAGGGGTTGCTATAAACACTAGTAAAGTACACATCAATAACATGTATATCCAATATACCTTTGTTCACTATGCCATCCTTCTTTTCCGCCAAGTATCTAGGGCAGTTCCACTTCCAGTGACCATTTTCTTTGCAGTACAAGCACTCAGTTTCAGGCTTGGGTCTAGCTTTGGGCTTCTTCATGGGAGTGGCAACTTGCTTGCCATTCTTCTTGAAGTTCCCTTTCTTTCCCTTGACCTTTTACTTGAAACTAGTGGTCTTGTCATCCATCAACACTTGTTGCTTTTTCTTGATTTCTACCTTCGCCGATTTCAGCATCGTGAAGAGCTTTGGGAATCGTTTCCGTTATCCCTTGGATATTATAGTTCATCATGAAGTTCTAGCAACTTGGTGATAGTGACTAGAGAATTTTGTCAATTACTATCTTATCTGGAAGATTAACTCCCACTTGATTCAAGCAATTATAGTACCCAGACAATCTAAGCACATGCTCACTGGTTGAGCTATTCTCCTCCATCTTGTAGGAAAAGTACTGTTAGAGGTCTCATATCTCTCGACATGGGAATGAGTATAAAATACCAATTTCAACTCTTGGAACATCTCATATGCTCCATGGCGTTCAAAACGTTTTTGAAGACTCGGTTCTAAGCCGTAAAGCATGGTGCACTAAACTATCAAGTAGTCATCATACCGAGCTTTGTCAGACGTTCATAACGTATGCATCTGCTCCTACAATAGATCTGTCACCTAGTGGTGCATCAAGGACATAATTGTTCTGTGCAACAATGAGTACAATCCTCAGATCATGGATCAAGTCCGCATCATTGCTACTATCATCTTTCAACATAGTCTATCTCTAGGAACATATCAAAAATAAACGGGGAGCTACATCGCGAGCTATTGATATACAACATAGTTATGCAAATACTATCAGGACTAAGTTAATGATAAATTAAAGTTCAATTAATCATATTACTTAAGAACTCCCACTTAGATAGACATTCCTCTAGTCATCTAAATGATCAAGTGATCCGAATCAACTAAACCATGTTTGATCATCACGTGAGATGGAGTAGTTTTCAATGGTGAACATCACTATGTTGATCATATCTACTATATGATTCACGCTCGGCCTTTCGGTCTCCAGTGTCCCGAGGCCATATCTTCATATGCTATAGACTCGTCAAGTTTAACCCGAGTATTCCGCGTGTGCAAAACTGGCTTGCATCTATTGTATGTGAACGTAGAGCTTATCACACCCGATCATCACGTGGTGTCTCGGCAGGATGAACTGTCGCAACGGTGCATACTCAGGGGGAACACTTATACCTTGAAATTTAGTGAGAGATCATCTTATAATGCTACTCCCGAACTAAGCAAAATAAGATGCATAAAGGATAAACATCACATGCAATCAAAATATGTGACATGATATGGCCATGATCATCTTGTGCCTTTGATCTCCATCTCCAAAGTACCGTCATGATCTCCATCATCTTGATCTCTATCAACGTGTCATCACATGGTCGACTCGCCAACTATTTCTCTTGCAACTATTGCTATCGCATAGTGATAAAGTAAAGCAATTATTTGGTGCTTGCATCTTATGCAATAAAGAGACAACCGTAAGGCTTCCGCCAGTTGCCGATAACTTCAACAAAACATGATCATCTCATACAAAAATTTATATCTCATCACGTCTTGACCATATCACATCACAACAAGCCCTGCAAAAACAAGTGCGATGTCCTCTACGTTGTTGTTGCAAGTTTTACGTGGCTGCTACGGGCTTAGCAAGAACCGTTCTTACCTACACATCAAAACCACAATGATTTTTCGTCAAGTATGTGTTGTTTTAACCTTCAAAAAGGACCGGGCGTAGCCACACTCTATTCAACTAAAGTTGGAGAAACTGACACCCGCCAGCCACCTGTGTGCGAAGCACGTCGGTAGAACCAGTCTCGTGTAAGCGTACTCGTGATGTCGGTCCGGGCCGCTTCATCCAACAATACCGCAGAATCAAAGTATGATATGCTGGTAAGCAGCATGACTATTATCGCCCACAGCTCACTTGTGTTCTACTCGTGCATATAACATCTACGCATAAACCTGGATCTGATGCCACTGTTGGGGAACGTAGTAATATGAAACAAAATCCTACGCACACGCAAGATCATGGTGATGCATAGCAACAAGAGGGGAGAGTGTTGTCCACGTACCCTCGTAGACCGTAAGCGGAAGCGTTATGACAACGCGGTTGATGTAGTCGTACGTCTTCATGACCGACCGATCCTAGTACCTGAACTACGGTACCTCCGTGATCTGCACACGTTCGGTTCGGTGACGTCCCACGAACTCACGATCCAGCAGAGTGTCGAGGGAGATCTTCGTCAGCACGACAGCGTGATGACGGTGATGATGAAACTATCGGCGCAGGGCTTCACCTAAGCACTATGACGATATGATCGAGGTGGATCATGGTGGAGGGGGCACCGCACACAGCTGGAAACAATCAACTTCTGTGTCCTAGGGTGCCCCCTGCCCTAGTATGTAAAGAAGCAAGGGGGAGGCCGGCCAGCCCTTGGGCGCTCCAAGGAGGGGAGGAGTCCTCCTCCTAGTAGGAGTAGGACGTCCCCTTTCCTAGTCCAACTAGGAGTGGAAGGGGAAGGAAGGAAGGGAGAGGAAGAGGAGAAGGAAAGGGGGCGCGCCCCCCTCCCTAGTCCAATTCGGACTCCCTATAGGGAGGGGGCGCGGCTGCCCCTTGTGGGTTGCCTCCCCTTTTCCCTATGGCCCATGTAGTCCCAACTTTCCCCGGCGGGTTCCGGTAACCCTCCGGCACTCCGGTTTTCTCTGAAATCACCCGGAACACTTCTAGTGTCCGAATATAGTCGTCCAATATATCAATCTTTATGTCCCGGCCATTTTGAGACTCCTCGTCATGTCCGTGATCACATCCGGGTCTCCGAACTACCTTCGGTATATCAAAAAACATAAACTCATAATATTAATCGTCACCGAACGTTAAGTGTGCGGACCCTACGGGTTTGAGAGCTATGTAGACATGACCGAGACACATCTCTGGTCAATAATCAATAGCAGAACCTGGATGTTCATATTGGCTCCCACATATTCTGCGAAGATCTTTATCGGTCAAAGCGCATAACAACATACGTTGTTCCCTTTGTCATCGGTATGTTACGTGCCCGAGATTCGACCGTCGGTATCTCAATACCTTGTTCAATCTCGTTACCGGCAAGTCTCTTTACTCGTTCCTTAATGCATCATCCCGCAACTAACTCATTAGTAACATTGCTTGCAAGGCTTATAGTGATGTGCATTACCGAGAGGGCCCAGAGATACCTCTCCGACAATCAGAGTGACAAATCCTAGTCTCGATCTATGCCAACCCAACAAACACCATCAGAGACACCTGTAGAGCACCTTTATAATCACCCAGTTACGTTGTGACGTTTGGTAGCACACAAAGTGTTCCTCCGGTATTCGGGAGTTTCATAATCTCATAGTCATAGGAACATGTATAAGTCATGAAGAAAGCAACAACAACATACTAAACGATCATGTGCTAAGCTAAAGGAATGTGAATGATGTGATCCCGTTAATCAAATGACAACTCATGTCTATGGCTAGGAAACTTAACCATCTTGGATTCAACGAGCTAGTCAAGTAGAGGCATACTAGTGACATTTTGTTTGTGTATGTATTCACACATATACTAAGTTTCCAGTTAATACAATTCTAGCATGAATAATAAACATTTATCATGGTATAAGGAAATATAAATAACAACTTTATTATTGCCTCTAGGGCATATTCCTTCAGCTGTATCATGTGTCTTAAGATGCCAGCCAACATTATGTTTGACCTTACATGTGAGTCTGACACATTATTTTTGTTCAAACGGTAAGGACTTTGTTTGTGTTTGTTGTGAGAGATTACCCCAATATATTATTGACTATTCGATACATCAACCATCAAAATTATAGTTTTGTGTAATTTACTAACAATGTAATTAAACATGATGACATTGTTATTGGACAGAGAGGAGGATAGAGTTGAAAATGGCTCTTATTTATTTATTGCTTGTTATCCTAAACGACTGCCTCTACATATACAAATCATGGCTTGGCTTGAAAGACAAGTACTGGACTCATAACATTACATCTCCTTTGATAATCGTCATAACAAAAACATGAATCATGTACTCATATTTTTTAAACTATGTACGAACATGCCTATTGGCAGACAAAAATCGTGATCTGGTACCACTTTGTTTATTGTTGTAGCATCTCCAAAAGATACGTGGTATTGTTGTGCCCTAATACAAGTCCAGCTTCTTGAAGACGTGCTTCTCTGAGTTCTGTCTCTCAGCATATACATCCAACATAGACAACATGTGTTTATGATTCCTCTCATTCCAATTTACATGACTATAAACTTGAATTTATCTTCAGCTTGCTTTCTCTCTTGTATCTTCTTGCTAGCTATTGTATTATATGGATGGGTATTAGATGAGTTGGGGAGAACACGCAATGCAACAACCTCTTATATATATCACGAGCGTTTCAGCAAGTGCTGCATGCTGTATAACATGCAAAGGAAAATGTTATATGACGTTAATTCAATGCAAGATTCCTGCTCTATCTACTATATTGAAGACATATCATAAGTTCATTTGTTAGGAGAATTTACGAGTCATGTACCAAATTGCGTGAATGGGACTAAAACAAGTGAAGCTCTGATGGCACTTTCGTTTGATGTTGCTTATTTATATGTAGTTGGAGGTAATAGCATACATTATCGACGCGAGACACCACTCACTTTTTCAGTGGGGATCCAGAATTTGAAGTTACCTGGGATAGACTTTTAAAGGAAACAAAAAATCGATGCCACGATACAATTAAATAAGACATTCAACAGAATTAATTCGCCAAGTACTATTGAATTTGGCAAGCTGATCAACAAAACTAATTCTTCAAAGTAGTTACATTATCAAAAACTAGACAAATAATATATAACACAACCGAAAATGCATATAAATTCTAACTTGGAGATCTACAACCTTCCGTTAGGCCAATATGACAAGAAATCAAATAATAAAATAATGGAATTGGAGAAGCAGCCCCTGGTAGAAGACAAGTTTACGAGGAGGGTGGAAGAACTTGCTGCCTACTGCCTTGTTGGTTGCTAATTACAAATTTAAGCGGGGTGCGGTGTTATGGAGATGATGTCTTGCGTGCGGGCTGCTCCCTGAGCAGGAATTGGTGGACTTCATCCTTCCCCATCCAACACCTTCGGTGGGACTTTGGTAGCGCCGCGGCGAGGCAGCGAGTCGACGTGCATGGAGGCGTTTTTGACTTGAACGGTTTTCCGGATCGATCGTCCATTGAAAACTAGTGGAATTGGGAGCGTCAAGGCTCAAGCGTGTATAGATAAATTGGGCTTAAGTTCAACTGGGCATGTACTGTCGGTTTCTGCGACTTAACTGATAGCCCATCTCATAAAACGAAACGGCATCTTCCCCCCTCTCATTTTCCTGCTCGATCTCCCCAGCTATGCAGACATACAACCCTGAAAACAAGAACAAAGCTTCACTCCCGCCCCCCATGGTAGCCAAAGTAGTAAGTGGTAATCCTAGGTTCCAAAAGTTTACCCGGGGTGTCCGCCCCTACACGCCCCCACGCCGGACCGCCCCTGACTTTTTTGGACCATATAAGTAGATAAGAAAAATATTGCAGACCACATTCTTATAAGATGGTGTAATAGAAAACTTGGAAGGCAATAAATAAAGCATGCAAACGAGAATCTGGCACGTTCTTCGCTAACGTTCCTAACAAATGCATCAAGCAAGCCCCATGTTCGTCCCAATATTATTACTTTAGTAGCACTAGCAAAAGGGCCTATGCGTTGCAACGAGAGATTTTTTTTTGCATAATCTCCAATGGCCATGAGTACATTTTGCTCCATCACCATGATGGACTATCACTCTCAATTTCATGAAATCATGAATATTTTTTTAAACTCGTGCACATATCTGAAATCGTGAACATGCTTCAAATCCTTAAACACTTATACAAATTTTTAACATTTCTAAAATCAAGATCATGTTTTGAATTTATTGACATTTTATAAAATTTGCAGATATTTTTTAAAATAGTGAAGATTTTCCTTGGCAATTTTCTTCAATCGGTGAAAATTCCTAGAATCGATGATTTTTTTTTGGAAATTGCTGGTACAATTTTTGAAATACATGAACATTTTTTTTATCTAGACAAAGGGCCCGTGCATTCAACGGATCACCGGGATACACTATCAATCTCATTTTCGTGAAATTGTAATAACTTTTTTAAAAATCATGAACATATTTTTAAACTCGTGGGCATTTCTGCAACCGTGAAAGTATTTCAAATTCTTGAACATTTTTACAGATTTTCGAAAATTGTCTAAAATCATGAACATTTATACTATTGGCAAACATTTTTTTATAATTGTGAACATTTGTAAAATATTTTACTTGAATAGTTTAACGTTCCTAGAATCGACTGACATTTGTTTCGAAATTGTTTGTTGGAACAATTTTTGAAATTAATGAAAATTATTGTGATTTAACAAACATTTTTTGAAATGCATGACCATTTTTTGAATCAGCGAACATTTTATTAATGAATAAACTATTTGTATGTCACGGACATTTTTTTATTTTTTAAATATATTTTTCAGTTCATCAACATTTTTTGAATTGGTGAAATTTTATTCAGTTTCATTAATAGTTTGGATACATAAACTTTTTTAATAAATCATGAATTTTTTTTGATTCCCAAGCATTTGTTTTCAAAACTGTGAATATGTTATGAATATGCAAACATTTTCTAAAAGTCACGAACATGTTCTGAGTCCATAAACATTTATGAATTATTAAAGACTTTATTTCGAAATTTTCATTTTTATAAATTTTGTATTGTTTCTAATTCAAACTATTTAAATTAAAATATCTCTGATGAAAAAATAAAAGGAAAAAGAAAATACAATTTTTAGAAAACAGACCGCCCAAACATGGGCCGGCCCAAACATGGGCGTTGTTTCTTCTTCCAGTGCACAGAGCATAGTATAAAATGTTTCTACTGTGCCGGCCTAAGAAGGGATTTCCCTGTGTGAAACCTTTTTTATAACTTCTAGATGGCATCGGCGGGTAATATTTTACAACTTTGGTAGTAATTTCGATAATGTACCGCCAGAAGCAATAGTCCCTTTATTATTTCAAAGAGCATGTGCGTTGCGACGGGAGAAAAGATACCACATACCCGTAACCCAAATAATCATGAGTCAAGAAACCAATAGATCCATGTTCTTTATTTCAACATGACATCCCATCTTGTTGCCATTTGTCCATCGTTGTGTTCTCGCATACGATAATCATAGTGCTTACAAAACCACAACGCGCTCTCTCGCGGCATAAGATGAGGTTTTCCTGTTTCTACATTTATTTCATCTTCAATTTGTTTGTGCTCTATTGATTAAGGTTGCACTTCAAATAACATTTTAAAATGGTCAAGAGGTAAAAATAAAATTATATGCGGATTCAACATATTTTTTAAATCAAATTTCATATATAACATGTTAAAATTGAAGTTATGGTCCAAAAGATATGGATATTTAAAAAAATTATTCTATGTAGAATGCGGGTTAATTAGCATAAAAGGCATGGCGTTTTCTGTAAAAACGCAAAGAATGATTTAATTTGTCACTTAAAGCTGAACTATGGGTTGATTACCTGAAAGTGTAGGGGGTTTTGTGTAAAATCCGAAAAACGTTCTATTCTCTTATTTAAAATAGGACTGCGGGATGAATATCAAAAATCCTCGAACTATGGCATTTGATGATCGAGGTTAATTGGATCTGACTCTTTGGGTATTTTTATATTGTTATAGATATAGATGTAAAGATTGGAGAGACTTTCACAGCTCCCGTCCGCTCCCGTTCCCATCCGCTCCCTCTCGCAAGGGTTCCGTCGCCGCCGCCGGCGGCGCCCTAGCCCCCTCCCGCCGCCCCCGCCGGCCGCCGGCTCGCGCGCCCCGGCCCTCCCGCGTGCCGACGGTGCTGCGGCCCCTACTCTCGGCTCCTATCCCTCGTTGTGCAGACCTCACCTCGTGGTGCCGTGGTGAGACGGCGTGGAGGCTTCTTGACCATGATGGCGCAAGATGGTGGTCGGTTTGGTGGCAGGCTCTGGAGCACCCGAGGTGAAGGTTGGGATCGGGGGAAACCCCTGTCGGCCTGTCCGACACCGACGCGGCGACGCCGGTGGGTGCCGCCGGACCTTCCTGGAGGGCGTCGGAGGCGACCCTTCCTCTCGCCTCGTCGTGTACCGGGGGAAACCCTTGGCAGCAGCGTCGTCTCCGTCGCGGTCCTTCTTGGAGGTGTTGATTGGCACCGGTGCTTCGGAGCCTTGGAGCTTGGTGGGAGATTTTCGGTGGGCGCAGTGGTCGTGAAGCTTCTTCGTTTCCGTCGATCCGCCATTGTCGGCATTCTTTTCTCTTGTTGTTTCTCTTTCGTTTTTTTGGGTGTGATTGTGCTGCTTCCACCCCAGCACATATCCCTGGATGTATCGGTTGGTTGCTTTCGAATACAAAGCCGGGGGAAACCCTTTTTCGTATAGATGTAAAGATTATATATAGATTGCCAATCTAGGTAGTACTATTATGCCTCGACACAAGACCCTCTCTCAACTACACGGTGCTCGTGGAGCACCTGTATCTCAGCCTTTACATCCTATATAGTCAGTTTCTTTTCCTGTTAACTCTCATTCCTATCAGACTACTAGCTTCCATTATCTTCACCTGATTTGTATTCTGCTATTTATAGCCCCTTCTATGTACGACTCCCACACACTATGCAGGACGGGTCTGGTGCCTTTTCCTGTTAACCTCCGTAATTGCCACTGAACTTTGTCTCCCTAAATGCTCTGTTGTAGCAGTTTGCTCTTTCATGTGAGTTAATTGCAAAAAACAACCATATTTACGGCCAGGTTTGGAAAAAACAACCACATGTTACGATGTATTCACTTAATGCTGGCGTCAATCTTGCTTGATGTACTTAAATTCAAGGTAGGAACAATAATAGCGAAAGTGCTATTGTGAACCCAAGCTCACAAGATCTTGGATGAACAGTAAAATCCAAAAAAAATAGTAAACAAATTCAACAAAATCTGATTTTTTTTGGCAAGAAACATTTATGTTTTTTCCTACACGCATGCAAATTTTCATGATGAAATAACATTCGTAAAGGTGTGAGCAACAAAATCAATACTTTATGTTTTCACGAGGGCCTAACTTTTGATGCATCTCTACATGGGATCGTAGTCATGCACAAGTTTTGTAATGAGAATTTTGCATATTTGTATCTGGAAAGTTCATTTTGTGAGTCGCTAGAGACTAATGTGTTTTACGTTGGTCAAGCAAGATACTCAAATATTTCATGTTGCTAGCAAGAAACTGTATTGAACGTGAGTGAGTGTGAATGTCTTTCTATAATGCCTTAAACAGACTTTTACCCCCTAGAGTTTGTGCAATGAATGTCTGCTTTTGAGTTGTCCGTGATAATTCTTTTATCTTGGTTAGTTAAAAAATGGAAACCATATCATAGTACTATTATAAATAGATAAATGTATGGTTATTGCTGGTACCTGTTGTGACAAATTAACAATAGAGTAAACCTCCAAAAGAGAGTTCTACAAACCAGCATGCACTACCATTCTTCTTATTTCGTCACAAAATTTGATTGTATAATTCATCTACAATCATGAATTGATTTGCTCTTGCTGCTAATGTGTTCTTGTGAAGTAAAAGCACCATCATTATATGTCCTTTGGGTCAACTGTTGGTACCCATTAACATGAGAATTCATAAAATGCTTGGCTGTAATACGATATATTGCTCGCAGTTACATCTTGTTAAATATACTACTCTTTGTTTGCATTGAATTTGGGGCGTGGACCTGGTTGTCCATTTGATGTTCAATCCTGATTTGCGCAATGCTCATCCATGTCATGAATTAGGCGGGCATCAAGGCAAAGGTGATCGTTCATATTTTTATTTAGTTTTCTATGTATATCCATCTCTTTCTTATACCATAAAGTTGATGGACTTTATGCACATCGACAAAATATGGCAAAGCGCCCGTTTGCACCTAGTAAACCTGATGCATGCATTTACCTACTTTATTCTATTTTGTTGTGTTCAATGGCACCATTACTCACTACAAGAAATATGTCAACTTGTGACCACCACTATTGGTCACTGAATGGTCATAGTTTTTTATTTCCCACCTTTTTGTGACCAAAACTAGAAGGTCAAAAGCTGGCCGTCGTAAACCGGCATTTTTGACCTTTTCTGTGAGAAGGTCATAGACATTTACGACCAAAATAAGCCTACTGTCTTGTTTTGGTCACTAGCAACCACACCAGGCCACGTAGGCATCCAGCATGGCAAGCTATTGTGGCACAAGATTCAGCCCGGTCCAATTCGGTGTTTATATGGGCCAAGCCCATTAATTCAACCTTTTTTAATATTTTTTTCCTATTAATTTTTGCTAGCTACATGGGCTGGCCCAGCTATAATTCGGCCTATAATTCGGCCTTTTTATTTTTGGGTTGTGGCCCATTTTTTTTTCAAATGGGTCCCAATTGTCAAGTTCTGATATGTGGGTCCCAAATTTCTGATTCTGGTTTGTGGGTCCTTGCTGTCATGGTCATGTTCCTCAGATTTCAATACGCCAATAATTAAACAACCAACATTTAAATCAAAATAGACAGAAAACAAGTGTAATACTTCAAATAACAAGAAGCAACAATCTGTTACATCAACACATACAAAAGTGATCATAGTATAATAAGCTCTACAGGTGTACAATATGTCACATGAGCCAATGAGCATCAAGCTCTACAGTATAACAAGCTCTATATGTCACAGTTCGTGCTTCAATTTGTTCCAATACGGATCAGCATCAAGGGCTTCATTACTCCTTGAACTAGCTCCGATGAGCTTGAACTATGCTTCTTCCGACTTCTTCGTCTTGATGCTCGCGACGAAACATGAAACACAAAATGGTTATAATTGAGCAATTTGAAACAGCAGCAGCAATTTTAGGGGCTCTAAGTTTTGACTTAAACAACAGTAATAGCAATTTGAAACAGCAAGAGGGAAGCAACAGTTGACTGGAACAATAGTACGAGGGAAATAGCAGTAACAGCAATTTGAAACAGCGGGAGGGAAATAACAACAGTACTAAGAAGCAACAACATCATCAGTTTTGACTTGAACGGAGAAGCAACAGCAGCAGCCATACTGAGAAGCAACAGCAGCAACAATACTAAAAGAAACAACAACAGTAGCAGTACCTGAAAGGAACAACAGCAACAACACCAGGTTATGAGTGAATCTATCTCTCTTTCTTTTTTTTGTGATGTAGACCGAATTGAGGTATTCAACGTATGATGTTAAAGACTGCATGAACAAGAAGAAGAAAAAGCAATCTACAAGGTCAGGTCGAGTGAGGAAATGGAGCATGGAGCAGGCCAGCAGGGCATGGCTCAAAGGTCAAAACGTATAGAACTGAAACTGTGCTAAAAAAACTAAAGCAGGAGCAGGTTGAAGTAGGCAACTGGGGCAGGGGATACAAGCAATGAGCAGGAGCAGCTCAGTCCGTTAACTAAAAGGGCCCATGGTTCTATCTATATCTGCACTTTGATCATCAGCAGCCCAACATGCAGCACGCAACAAACCACACATACTAATTAACTGAAAGATTTCAAAGCAACTACCAAGTCACTAACAAAGACTGCTAACCTGACTACTACCTACAGATATTAGGAAATAGTAGTACTCAACTAAAACCTACAAGTCCACTTCACAGGCAACAAACACACTACATAGAGGCTTAATTTCAGCACCGGCCATGTCAGCGGCCACAACAAACAAACATGGTAGAACCTACAGCAGAATGCCGTTTCCACGTCTCGGCTCTCAAAAACCTACAGCACCTGCACAACAGTCAACATCGTAAGTCAAAAACCAATTTGTACTAGACATCCTCGCTGAAAAGCCACTCAAGTCATATCTCACAATTGTGCATGATTGCAACAGTCAACATCGACTGAAAAATGGTGGAAGATTCATGACAAGAATAAGAGTAGCAAAAGCTTCATGTGCTAAAATACTAAAGCTTCATGTGCAAAATTACTCAAGCTTTATGTGCAAAATTAACAGTAGGTGCTGGAGCTATTCCAAAATTATCACAAAATTTAATCTATCATCCCGCTGCAGAAATAAATTCAGTCCAGGCCCCCGTCATCTGTCAGGCTGCCGCCAAGCTCCAGCCCCTCCAGCAGCGACCACAAGGTAAACAGCCATACCTGCAGATTACAGGTAAACAGTTAAGCTCTGTTTATGACATGTCATTGCGTGTACGCAAAGAGGACCACTGAGTTTATTTACATGATGGAGGTTGGACTTGTGCTTGAACCAGAGGCCTCAGCATGCAGATGAAGAACAAGTCCGACTTTTGAAACGCCACGTTGTGCGCGTGCTTGTCATTGTTTTATAGTTTCAGTGGTGAGTGAGACAACATTCATAGTATTATAACAGTTTCAGAGTTACTGCGGTGAGGTGGATGACTGTTTGTTTACCTAAAGGCGACCACATCCACGAATTCAGTGTCAACCTGCACATCACCAAAAGAACAACACATTCAGAATGAATCCTCACCAAAAGGCCTCTCAAAGAACGGGCATCCAAGTGCTCGGTTCTCTTTCTTACCCCTGTTTCTTCCTGCACCTCTCTGATGGCTCCCGTATATATTTCTTCTGACTGCAAGAGCAAGAACAGTTGCTTCAGTAATAGCGACACACATCAGCGACACACACAAAACAGCACATGGGCAACCATCAGTAAGAGATAAAATGCCACCTAAAGTTGGGATTATAATATTCTAACTCAGGCTAACCTGTTAAAGTGCATAGACAGCACAGACAAGGAAAAGAAGAGAAGAATTATGAAATGGCCAGCATTTCATAAATTAAACACAACTACCTCTTTGGTCATTAGTCATTACACACTCAGAGTTGTTGAAACCACATGGGCAGCATGAATTTAGGCCATGGCAAAGTGGAAGCACATATTATCATTTTATAACCTAGAATTATTAATTTACAATTTTACACTAGAGAGCAAATTTTACACTAAAAAAGATCATCACACACTCCTGGCTGGTTATTCTCTATCATGCTATACTTCATAGGAAGTATTCTCTATCATGCTATACTTCGTAGGAAGACATTTAAAGCTAATGGATGCATGAATCATCTAAAACACCACATATGGATCTGTGATGCATATGCCTATGGGAGTATGGTTGCAGTAGTGCACAAGGTATATAACGGATCCTACCATGTTCACTAGTTATGATC
Source organism: Triticum dicoccoides (assembly GCF_002162155.2). Taxonomy (NCBI): domain Eukaryota; kingdom Viridiplantae; phylum Streptophyta; class Magnoliopsida; order Poales; family Poaceae; genus Triticum; species Triticum dicoccoides. Next base: position 43,260,909 of record NC_041381.1, on the reverse strand, counting down.
AGTGCTTAGCTCAAGAGTAGTCAGCAGAATGTTGATATTGATAGCATATCCAGTTGGATTTGGATAATAGCTCAAGCCTACAGAAGTGCTTATGAATGCCATACGACATTACTTGAGGTTGCTCAACCACTCAACCCTCTCGTTCCCCTGTAGTCCGACCAAACAAAGAAGCCATGAATACCAACCACAAGGAAAGCACGTTGAGAGCTGCACCCCAAGAAACTACTAGGTCTTCTGTAATCAAACGGACCTAGAGAACTACATGTGAGAGTAATTTAAGCAAGCAATCCACTGGTGCTGTAACGAAGTCAGTAAGAGTTGCATGTGGTCCTTACGTTGCAAGGAAGAAGAATGTGATGTTCTCCTTCTTGAGCTTCTCCTCGTACTCCTCGTCCTCGGCGGCGTAGTCATCCTGAATCCCGAAAAATCAATCATGTGAGCCGAGGGGAGGGGAGGAGGACGTTTAAGAAGAAGAAGCGTCGGTGGCGAGGTTCGTACCAGATCGAGCACCAAGACGGCCCTGTCCTAGCGCGCCTTGGCCTCCTTCGCGAGCGCCTGGCGGCAGGAGCATAGAAGGGAGAGCTTATTAGGCACCTTGCACAAGATAGACAGACGAGCGAGAGCAGCGCGGGGGAGGAGGAGCGTGCACGTACCTTGGCGAATCTGTCGGCGGTGCCGGTCTACGTACCAAAGAATAGGGCGACCCGCTGGCGGACATCGTCGGGGTCGGGCTCCTGGTCCTTCTCCGCCTTGGCCGCGATTGGCCACGGGGGCGTCGCGATTGGCCGCGGGGAAGGGGCTTCGCCGTCGACATCTCGCCGGAACCCTAAACCCTCAGCTTCTCCGCCATGGCCACGGGCGGG
>NC_041381.1:43246794-43259561 GCF_002162155.2 Triticum dicoccoides | reverse complement strand
CTAGCGCATTGGCCGACCTGCTCAACTTGATCTGGGGCATAGGGTAGGGAGAGATGGTGAGGGAAGGGAGGGACGAGGTCGGTGGCGGTGGTGAGGAGGGCTGCGAGGTCGGTGGTAGGTGGGAGTTGCGGGGAGAGGACTGGATCGGGGAAAGAAGGCCGGGGAGAGGACTGGATCGAGGAAGGAGGTGGCGGCGGCTGCGAGGAGAGGAGGGGTGCGATGGGGGGGGGTCGATGGGATCTGACATAGGGTTTGGGCTGCGGCTGGCTCTTTTTCATTTTATTTTCTTTTTTTCTGTAGATAGATGGATGGATGGATGTGGGATGGAGAGATGGATGGATGGATGGATGGGCGCCATGTCATCGATCCGTGGGAAGAGTCCTAATTGGTTCGAAAAACCAGTGATTTAAAAAAGTGTCGAAGTACTAAAAAGAGAGGGATTTTGTGAAGTAGCTATCAAAAATATTTTGCAAAATGGCACCACACAAATTTTAACTAGAGTTAGACCACATTTTATGTATAAGGACCAATTTCTATGCATTTCTGATCTTTCTAGCTATTTTTAATCTATTTAATCAGAGAAACACCAAAAAAATTCCAAGATTCAAGCACTAGTTAGGAACGGTCATTCCCGTCGTTTTGACCGCATTTTGAATCGGGCATAAAAAATTCAAAAAAATCAAAAAAATGGAAAACCTTCACATGTGTCATTATATGTGACCAAGTTACTAGGAAAAATAATAAACTTGTAATACCGCAATTCTTTTAAAAAACTGTTCTGAGAAACGAGCTATCATGTGTGGAGACCAATAGCTTTCAAGCCAAATGATCAATCTTATGGCCACATTCATGGCATAGTTTTTTCAAATGATCTCATATTGTGCACAAGGGTGCATATTGGAATGGCAAACAATGTTGCCTGAGGAAGTTTTCATTTTCTTTGGACGAAAAAACCATTTTCCATTTTTTCAGTGCCTAAAAGGAGGTTTTTTGTGAAGAACCTACCAAATAATTGTTGCAAAATTGGACCAAATCATATTTCTAAAATACTAGGCCATATTTAATGAACAATTGACCAAATGGTTGGGTGTAAAAAGTTTTGATCCACCTCTCATGAAAAAGACAAATTTCCGCCAATTTAGCTGGAAGCGGGTCAAATTTGAACTGTAGCTGCCTTGTAGTTTGCTCTTTATTTTTTCCCAAAATCATTTCTAGGTACATAAGTATCTATTTAATCGTAGAAACATCAAAAGTTTTCCAAGATTCAACCACTAGCTACGAACGGTCAAGCCCGCCGTTTTGAACGCATTCTAAAACGGGCATAAAATATTCAAAAAAATCAAAACATTGGAAAACCTTCGCATTATGTCATTATATGTGACCAAGTTTCCAGGAAAAATAATAAACTTGTAATACAGAAATTATTTTTAAAAAGTGTTCTAAAAAATGAGCTATCATGCGTGAAGATTCATGGCTTTCAAGGCAAATGATCAATCTTATGGCCACATTCATGACATAGTTTGTTCAAATAATATCATGTTGTGCACAAGGGTGCATCTTGGAATGGCAAACAATGTTGCCTAAGGAAGTTTTCATTTTCTTTGCACGGAAAATTCATTTTCCATTTTCCGAGTGCCTGAAATGAGTTTTTTTTTGTGAATGACCTACCATATATTTGTTGCAAAATTGGACCTAATCAATTTTATAAAATACTAGGCCATATATAATGCACAATTGAAATAAATGGTTGGGTGTCAAAAGTTTTGATCCACCCCTGGGGAAAAAGACAAATTCCCGCCGATTCAGTAGGAAGCGGGTCAAATTTGAACTGCAGCTGCCTCAAAGTTTGCTATTTATTTTTTCCAAAAATCATTTCTAGTTACATAAGTACCTATTTAATCATAAATACATGCTTTGGTGGCGATACGTCGAGGTTTGGACGGTGGCCGAGGGCTCCAACTCTAGAGCGCGTAAACTAGCATGCCCGCCACGTGGTCACCGCGTGACCGTTGCATTGCCATGTGTTCTGGGTGGCCTAGGCATGTCTAGTGGGTTGGGCACTCCCCAGGTAGGTGCTAGGAAGAAAATCACAACATAAGATTCTCACGAGGAGACCGATCGATGCTCAAACATGAATAAGCAGTCAAGTGTTTGATTAGTGGTACAGGAAATGCACATGGCTAATGTGCGAGGGCTTTGGCTGAGGATGATCAGTTACTAAGAAGACCGTCTTCGCAAATTTTCAGCTCAAAAGGAGGACCCTAGGTGGTACTTGCTTTGCAAAGTACCACACTGGACATAAATACGAATGTTGAAGCTGGGCTCAAAATATTGAATGGATTGAGCTGGCATTTGGTGGAGGATGGTTATTTGGGATAGGAAAGCACTGTAGAAAATGGATACCATTTGGACATGCTAAAGTGGTACTTCCTTCACAAAGTGTTTTTCTGAACAGAATAGGAAAATGAATATTTTTGAATTATTTTTGAACTAGGAAAGGAAGGTTTTTACATATTTGATGAAGATATGACCCAAAGAATTTATGAGATTTTTTTGGGAATTTTGGGAATGACAGAAATATAGGCTGCTTCACAACCTAGGGCAAAAACTGCCACATGGACATGACACATAGGCAAAACTAATGAGGTGGCTGTTGGGGAACGTAGCAGAAATTCAAAATTTTCTACGCAACACCAAGATCAATCTATGGAGATTCTAGCAACAAGAGAGGGAGAGGATGAGCATCTTCATACCTTTGAAGATCGCTAAGCGAACCGTTACAAGAACGCGGATGAAGGAGTCGTACTCGTAGCGATTCAGATCGTGGTTGATTCCGATCTAAGCACCGAACAACGGTGCCTCCGCGTTCAACACACGTACAGCCCGGGGACGTCTCCTCCTTCTTGATCAAGCAAGGGGAGAGGAGAAGTTGAGGTAGAACTCCGACAGCACGACGGCATGGTGGTGATGGAGCTTGTGGTTCTCCAGCAGGGCTTCGCCAAGCACTACGGAGGAGGAGGAGGTGTTGGAGGAGGGAGGGGCTGCGCCAGGGGAAGGGTGCGGCTTCCCTCTCTCTCCCTCACTATATATAGGGGGAAGGGAGGAGGGGGAGGCACCCTAGGGTTCCCTAGGGGAGGGGCGGCGGCCATAGGGGAAACCCTAGATGGGTTTTGGCGCCCCCACCCCCTAGGAAACTTGCGCCCCAAGCCGGGAGGGGCAGATGCCCTAGGGGTGGCGCCTCCACATCTCCTGGTTATGTGAGATGGGGTGGGACGCGCGCAGCCCCTTAGTGGGCTGATGTGCCCACTCCCCTTGGCCCATAAGGCCCCCCAATGCTTGTCGGGGCCTCCGAAACCCCTTTCGGACATGCTGGTCATCACCTGGTACCCCTGGAACAATTCCGGACTCCAATACCGTTCGTCCAATATACCGATCTTCACCTCTGGACCATTCCGGAGCTCCTCGTAATGTTCGGGATATCATCCGGGACTCCGAACAACCTTCGGTAACCACATACTATTTCCCAGAACAACTCTAGCGTCACCGAACCTTAAGTGTGTAGACCCTACGGGTTCGGGAACCATGCAGACATGACCGAGACGTTCTCCGGTCAATAACCAACAAGGGGATCTGGATACCCATGTGGGCTCCCACATGTTCCATGATGATCTCATCGGATGAACCACGATGTCAATGATTCAAGCAATCCCGTATGCAATTCACTCTGTCAATCGGTATGTTACTTGCCCGAGATTCGATCGTCGGTATCCCAATACCTTGTTCAATCTCGTTACCGGCAAGTCACTTTACTCGTTCCGTAATGCATGATCCCGTGACTAACTACTTAGTCACAATGAGCTCATTATGATGATGCATTATTGAGTGGGCCCAGAGATACCTCTCCGTCTCACGGAGTGTCCCAGTCTCGATTCCTGCCAACCCAACAGACACTTTTGGAGATACCCGTAGTGCACCTTTATAGCCACCCAGTTACGTTGTGACGTTTGGCACACCCAAAGCATTCCTACAGTATCCGGGAGTTGCACAATCTCATGGTCTAAGGAAATGATACTTGACATTAGAAAATCTTTTAGCAAACGAACTACACGATCTTGTGCTATGCTTAGGATTGGGTCTTGTCCATCACATCATTCTCCTAATGATGTGATCCCGTTATCAATGACATCCAATGTCCATGGTCAGGAAACCATGACCATCTGTTGATCAACGAGCTAGTCAACTAGAGGCTCACTAGGGACATGTTGTGGTCTATGTATTCACACATGTATTGCGGTTTCCGGTCAATACAATTATAGCATGAATAATAGACAATTATCATGAACAAGGAAATACAATAATAACCATTTTATTATTGCCTCTAGGGCATATTTCCAACAGTCTCCCACTTGCACTAGAGTCAATAATCTAGTTCACATCACTATGTGATTGTAATGAATCGACACCCATGCGGTTTGATCATATCTCGCTTGTGAGAGAGGTTATTAGTCAACGGATCTGAACCTTTTAGATCTGTGTGTGCTTTGCAAATCTCTATGTCATCTCCTAGATGCAGCTACCACGCTCTATTTGGAGCTATTCCAAATAAGTGTTCTACTATACGAATCCGATTTACTACTCAGAATAATCTGGATTAGTGTCAAAGTTTGCATCGGCGTAACCCTTTACGACGAACTCTTTTACCACCTCCATAACCGAGAAAATTCCTTAGTCCACTAGTTACTAAGGATAAGTTTGATCGCTGTCCTGTGATCTATTCCTGGATCACTCTTGTACCCCTTGACTGACTCATGGCAAGGCACACTTCAGGTGCGGTACACAGCATAGCATACTATAGAGCCTATGTCTGAAGCATAGGGAACGACCTTCGTCCTTTCTCTCTCTTCTGCCGTGGTCATGTTTTGAGTCTTACCTTATAACACAGCCAAGAACTCCTTCTTTGCCGATCTATTTTTAACTCCTTCAAAATCTTGTCACGGTATGTATTTATTTGAAAGTACTATTAAGCGTTTTTGATCTATCCTTATAGATCTTGATGCTCAATGTTCAAGTAGCTTAATCCATGTTTTCCATTGAAAAACACTTTTCAAATAACCCTATATGCTGTCCAGAAATTCTACATCATTTCTGATCAACAATATGTTAATAACATATACTCATCAGAAATTCTATAGTGCTCCCACTCACCTCTTTGGAAATACAAGTTTGTCATAAACTTTGTATAAACTTAAAATCTTTGATTATCTCATCAAAGCGTATATTCCAACTCCGAGATGCTTACTCCAGTCCTTAGAAGGATTGCTGGAGCTTTGCATACTTGTTAGCATCTTTTAGGATTGACAAAACCTTTTGGTTGTATCACATACAACCTTTCCTCAAGAATATCATCAAGGAAACAATGTTTTTTTGACATCCTATCTGCAAGATTTCATAAATCATGCAGTAACTGCTAATATAATTCCAACAGACTCTTTAGCATCGCTACGAGTGAGAAAGTCTCATCGCAGTCAACTCCTTGAACTTGTCGGAAAACATCTTAACGACAAGTCGAGCTTTCTTAATGGTGACACTTACCATCATTGTCCGTCTTCCTTTTAAAATCCATCTGTACTCAACAGCCTTATGACCATCGAGTAGTTCTGCCAAAGTCTACACTTTGTTTTCATGCATGGATCCTCTCTCAGATTTTATGGCCTCGAGCGATTCATCGGAATCCGGGCCCACCATCGCTTGTCCATAGCTCGTAGTTTCATTGTTGTCTAGCAACATGACCTCCAAGACAGGATTACGTACCACTCTGAAGCAGTACGCATCCTTGTCGACCTACGAGGTTTGGTAGTGACTTGATCCGAAGTTTCATGATCACTCTCATAAGCTTCTACTCCAATTGGTGTAGGTGCCACAGGAACAACTTCCTGTGCCCTGCTACACACTAGTTGAAGTGATGGTTCAACAACCTCATCAAGTCTCCACCATCCTCCCACTCAATTCTTTCAAGAGAAACCTTTCCTCGAGAAAGGACCCGTTTCTAGAAACAATCACTTTTGCTTCCGGATCTGAAATAGGAGGTATACCCAACTGTTTTGGGTGTCCTATGAAGATGTATTTATCCGCTTTGGGTTCGAGCTTATCAGGATGAAACTTTTTCACATAAGCGTCGCAGCCCCAAACTTTCAAGAAACGACAGCTTAGGTTTCTCTAAACCATAGTTCATACGGTGTCATCTCAACGGAATTACGTGGTGCCCTATTTAAAGTGAATTCGGTTGTCTCTAATGCCTAACCCATGAATGATAGTGGTAATTCGATAAGAGACATCATGGTATGCCCCATATCCAATAGGGTGCATCTATGATGTTCGGACACACCATCACACTATGGTGTTCCAGGCGGTGTTTGTTAATTTTTTTCCACAATGTCTCAATTGTGTACCAAACTCACAACTCAGATATTCATCTCTATGATCATATCATAGACATTTTATCCTCTTGTCACGAAGATCTTCAACTTCACTCTGAAATTACTTGAACCTTTCAATATTCAGACTTGTGTTTCGTCAAGTAAATATACTCAATGTATACTCAAATCATCTGTGAAGTAAGAACATAACGATATCCACTGCATGCCTCAGCACTCATTGGACTGCACATATCAAAATGTGTTACTTCCAACAAGTTTCTTTCTTGTTCCATCTTACGGAAAACGAGGCTTTTCAGTCATCTTGCCTATGTGGTATGATTTGCATGTCTCAAGTGAGTCAAAATCAAGTGAGTCCAAACGATCCATCTGCATGGAGTTTCTTCATGCGTACATACCAATAGACATGGGTCGCATGTCTCAAACTTTTCAAAAAACGAGTGAGTCCAATGATCCATCAACATGGAGCTTCTTCATGCGTTTTATACCAATATGACTTACATGGCAGTGCCACAAGTAGGTGGTACTATCATTACTATCTTATATCTTTTGGCATGAACATGTGTATCACTACGATCGAGATATCATACCTTCTTAGGTTGGCAAAGGTTTCTGCGAGGTCAGTAAATAGGTCCGAACCTTTGCGAGACTTGACCACAATGTCATCCGTGTATGCTTCCACATTCCGATTGATTTGAGTGAGCAGGCACTCCTGAATCATTCTCATTAATGTGGCTCTGGCATTTTTAAGACCAAAAGGCATGGTGACATAGCAAAAGCACCCGAATGGGGTAATGAAGGTTGTTTTTATTTCATCGGGACCATACAGCCGGGGTCTGATGATACCCGGAATATACATCTAAAAAAGACAAGCGCTCACACCCCGCCGTCGAGTCAACAATCTGATCGATGCAGGGGAGAGGGAAATGATCTTTCAACCAGGCCTGATTGATATACTTGAAATCAATGCACATACGAAGTGAATCGTCCTTCTTGGGGACCATGACCACATTGGCAAGCCACTCGGAGTGATAGATCTCACGGATGAACTCTGCTGCTAGGAGCCGAGTCACTTCCTCGCCAATTGCCTTTCTCTTCTATACGGCGGACCGCCGAAGTTGCTCTTTGACGGGTTTTATCTTGGGGTCGACACGCAAACGGTGCTCAGCCAGTCCCCTGGGTACACCCGGCATGTCAAAAGGTTTCCATGCAAAGATGTCCCAATTCTCACGGAGGAACTAGATGAGCGCTTCTTCCTATTTGCTGTCGAGTGTTGTTGATATATGAGTCGGTGCTGCATTGGGATCGGTCGGGTGAATATGAATCTGCTTCGTTTCACCAGACGACTGAAATGCAGAGTCTGTGGTAGGCCTCTTAGCTCGGAGCAAATCACTCGGATCCGCCTTCTTCTGATATTCTTGGAATTCAACTGCTGACATTTGTGCATCAGCAATTTTGGAGCCTTTCTGGAAGCACTCCTCCACCTTCTGCCGATTGCTAGTAACTGTGATCATGCCTCTGTGGCCAGGCATCTTCAACTTGAGGTACACGTAACATGGTCGAGCCATAAAACGTGTGTAGGTAGGCCTGCCCAGAATGGCATGATAAGCACTCTGGAAATCCACGACTTCAAATGTCAGTTTTTCCTTACGGAAATTATTGCAATCACCGAAAACCACGTTAAGGGCGATTTGGCCGAGTGACTCGGCCTTCTTTCCAGGGATAATGCCATGGAAACTCATTATGCTCTCACTAAGTTTGGACATCGGAATGCCCATCCCCTTCAGAGTTTCAGCATAAAGGATGTTCAGGATGCTTCCTCCATCCATCAGCACTTTGGTCAGTCTAGTGCCTTCGACCACTGGGTCGACCACAAACGCTTGCCTCCCAGGGTGGCTATGCGAGCAGGGTGATCGGACTGGTCGAACGTGATGGCTGTCTAGGACCATTTCAGGTATGTGGTCGTCATCGCCAGAGCGACCATATTCACTTCTCTGTTGATAACCTTCAACCAACTCTTGCTCTCAACATCAGCAAAAATCATGAGGGTGGAATTGACTTTGGGATAACCATCGTCTTCCTCTTCATCCTCATCTTTGTCCGACTCTTTCTCCTTCTCACCAGTCTGTTTTTCTTGGAACTGCTGGGATCAGGAGCCGACATTGTCGAGTGGTATGCTTAGGGTAAATAGGGTTTCCCTCTCTGTCCTTCTTTGTGTGGTTGTGGCACGGTAAATCCAACACATCGTTTCCTGCTTGATCCTTCACTTTCTTAGGGGGCTAGGGCCCTTTAGGTTTTCCCGTAAACTTCCCTTGAGTCACTCCTGTGATCTCACCGGGTGCTGCGGGCTCGGCTTTATGCTTCTGTTTCCGATTGGAATTTCTTCCACCGGCCTCTTGGCCGACTGGTTTACTCTTTCCGCTACGGAGTCGATCATCTTCTTCTCCGTTAGCGTACCGGGTGGCTATTTCCATCATTCGAGTTAGAGTCATATCTCCAGTCCGACCGAACTTCAGGACCAACTCTCGGTATTTGACGCCTTCCTTGAAGGCACGCACTGCTTGATGCTCTGATACATTTTCAACGGTGTGATGCAAAGTGGTCCACCTCTGAATGAAATCCCTCGAAGTCTCACTCGGTTTCTGCATGCAATGCTGCAACTCTGTCAATCCAGTTGGTCTCTTGCGAGTGCCCTCAAAGGTTCTGACGAACACTCAAGCAAGCTCTTCCCAACTATATATACTGTTCGGAGCTAACTGAGTCAGCCACGCTCGGGCCAACCCTTCCAACATCAGAGGAAGATGTTTCATTGCTGCCTCATTGTTTCCACCACCAATCTGTACAGCCACTCGGTAATCCTCGAGCCAAGTTTCAGGCTTGGACTCTCCAGTGAACTTACTGGCTCCGGTCGCCAACCTGAAGTTGGGAGGAATCACCGCGGCCCTGATGGCTCTGCTGAAACACCCTGGACCGGAAACATGCACTCTGCTGCCACTTAGACTATCTTTGCCAGGGTCTTCTCTATTCGCTCTCGCATCGGAGCCCGGCTCTCTTGGGTCGACTAGTGATCTGCGCTCGCCACTATAATGGCGTATGTCATCGTTCTGCCGAGGCACATATGATGCACTCCTCGGAGGAGGCGTGGGCACTCGACGACGATTGTCGCGGTCGAGCCGACTGAACTGTATCTGCTACCACGGATCTGCTATGAATCCTATTCCGCGACTAAGACACTGCGGTGTTCTGCTCTCCTGCTGCCCAGAGCAAGGCCCGGATCTGCATCAAACCTCTGCCGGCATCTGACTGGGAAGGTTGAATTGGCTCTGCTATGCGGGCTGCAGCTGCGAGATTTTGGATCGGAGTGTGGTATACCTTAGGTGGAGGCGGAAAAAGCTGTCATCGACTGGACTCAGGGACCCGCACCCGAGCACGCTCATCGAGAGCATGCTGAAGGTTCTCTAGCCGAGTGTGCTCAGCCAAATTAGCCAGGCGCACCTCTTCCTAGGCCCGGGCCTCGGGGGTTTCTCCAATGATGGGCGTGTGGAGTGCATCCATGTTGCGGCGATGAAGTTCTTCTCTCTGCTGCGAAGAATGGGGCTCGGGATGATATTCCTCATGGACGCGCGACAGATCGCCGCCACCGTCCTCGCCGTCTTCGCGGTGGAAACCAGGTGGACCACGTGGTCCATCAACCATCAAGACTTCGGCTGCAGGGTCGCTGCTATCGCACTCGGATGCGGTCTTCGCGGAGCCAGTCGACAGATCGAACAGGCCGTGGAGAGTTTCGTCGGGCTCGATTGCCGCGACTTGATGGGTGGCCGAACGTCGAGCCACCGCGTGTTTCACCCACCACTAAAGCCGCGACCGACTGGATCGCTTGCGGTGGCGAACAACGGGGAGGGAAAACACCATCGGAGCCGACTGATACTGAGTCGACGGCTGCCGGAGAAGGACGCCGCGAACGCACGCGCAAAAGTGCGTCGTCCCTCGGACGGGGAGCGCCTCGACGTCAAGGGGAGCTTCCTGAAGCCAAGCAGAGTCGTCGATGATGAAAACGAGTGCGCCGAGACGGATCTCGCGTCCCTCAACCAATCCACCGCCGGAAACCATGATGATGATAGGAAAATTTTTGCAACTTCACCAATAAGTCGCTAAGACACCGGCCCCACGGTGGGCGCCAACTGTTGTGGTTCTAAGACTGACAGTAGAAAGGGGGGTAGGTATGGAGAGGCAAGATCTCAGCTATGGTGAAGGTGTACACACGAGTTTACGAGTTCAGGCCCTTCTCGGAGGAAGTAACAGCCCTACGTCTCAGTGCCCGTAGGCGGTCGACTGGATTATATGTGTATGATGTTACAGGGGGTGCGAACCCTTGTCCGAGAGGACGGGGGTGGCTTATATAGAGTGCGCCAGGACCCCAGCCATCCTCCATTACAAGGGGTTTGAATGTACATAAAGTAGGGGCGTTATAGGTAACGCCAGCCTTAAGTGCTATTAATCTCCTTAAAGTCTACAAAGGAACACCTGCCTGTTACAATGCCGAGTGACTCCTGATCTTCGGTGGGACAAGTGATTCCTTGAGTGGTCGAGTAACAATAGGTAGGAGGACTCCCGAGTGACATGATTGGTCGAGTGGATGGTACTCGACGTCTTTGACTGGGGGTCTCTTGTTGCCTCTTGGACTTCTTATTTTCTAGGGTAGGGACCTTGGGTAGGATGTATAGGTCAAGCCTATGACCCTATCCCAGGTCTGTATCCTCATCACCGTTTGCATTTCTTTTGTGCTTTTGCGCTGTGTGATTAAACCAGGGCGTCCCTAAATAGCACCCCCACCGTTGACTGTCAATGAGCTTATGCAACGTGTCGACTATCCAGGAACTCGTTTTGCCGAGACATGTTTTTTGTCCTTGTCCCCACGTCTCGGCATAGTAGCAATTTATGCCGTCCCCATTGCACGGTCCAGCGGTTCAACCAGTTCTTCTTCTTCCTCTTCTACTTCTTATTTTCTCCCGTAGGACGTCATCAATGAGCGTCAGTTCTACACGCAAAGGAGGGCGGAGCGAACCGCCTATCGTGAGGATACCATACGCGGAAGGCGGCTGCTCAATTCAACATCGACCTAGGAGCAGTGTCGTCCTGGGACTCCGACGACGATCGGTACCTTAACGCCTTCATTGAGACATCGGAGGAGGATATCACTGAGGCGGAGTCAGAGTCGGAGGCGGATGATGATGAGGAGTAGTTTTTTATCTATCGTTTTATGTATCGTAGGAGGAGGCTATGAACTATCTAACTATCTATGTATCTTTTTTTATCTATCATTTTTATCCATCTATGTATTATTATCTACCGTTTTCTATCTATGCCTATCGTAGAAGGAGAATAAATATAGCGCGTCTGCTGGAGTGGCGCGCCTGCGCAATTTTTTGCAGTGGTCATTGGAGCCAGGCTGCTGCGGCGCGCAAAAACTGGCTATGAAGGTGCTGGAAACGCTTTTTTAGCGCGCCGCGCATTGTGCACCCATTGGAGATGCTATTAGACAACACATATCCCATGACTAGCTGGAGGTCCAGGATATAGGGAGCAATTGGACCCAGAGCCAAAACACCCCTCCCCGAGTGTTGTCTTTGAATGGCGTTGAGAGCCAGGTTGGGCTTTCTCCCTCAAAGAAAGAAAAGCAGCATTTGAGCTGCGTGAAGGGACACAGTCCTCAGACGGAATCTTGACCGCAATGTCCCAATGACTACTCGCATGATTCATCGAGTGGATTGCACTCGGAGGCGAAGCCTCCTCGATCCCCTGCTACCGCTACAATCGACTAGATGAGACACGCGGGGATGCCACGCCGTAATGATGTCTCGTGAGCAAGCTCGGTGTTCTTTCCGCACTCTGACCCCCTACTCTACACATCACACCCGCAGGCGAACGAAGGGGAAATCCTAGCCGCCCCGCCTCCATCAAACTCTCCTCGCCCTCCCCTAGTCGCTGCCGCCTCGGCGCGTTGGCGGGCGAAGCCCGGCTAGCCTCGGTGGCGGTGGGGTTTTTCCTCTTCCCCCGCTTGCGGTGGCAGGCGCGGGGTTGTTGTCGGGCGGCGATGCTTCCTCCAGGGCTGGCGAGGGGGAGGGGGGGGTCGCGGTCTCTTGGCGGCAGTGTGATGGGTTGTGGGCAAAGGCGTGTGCATCATGCTGGCGGCAATGGCTGTCCTCGCGCGCCAAGTTCTGGCGCTCGACTGGGTCTGGCAATGGACGTGACCTCATCGATGGGGTCTAGGCACGTGGCAGCGGCACCTAGGACAACGGTTCTCGGCTATGAGAGGTTATGGTGGGGAGTGTT
>NC_041381.1:43224438-43246422 GCF_002162155.2 Triticum dicoccoides | reverse complement strand
TCTTGGCAGCAGTGTGATGGGCTGTGGGCAAAGGTGTGTGCATCGTGCTGGCGGCAATGGCTGTCCTCGCGCGCCATGTTCTGGCGCTCGACTGGTCTGGCAACGGACGTAACCTCATCGATGGGGTCTAGGCACGCGGCAGCAGCACCTAGGCCAGTGGTTCTCCGCTATGAGAGGTTATGGTGGGGAGTGTTGCCGGCTCTGGTCCATATCTGACCGGTGGTGGTTGTCACGGGGTGGCGACGGAGGCTGTCGAGGCCGTGGGATGTGCCTGTGGTGGCCCGATGTCCTACCTGTGTTGCTATAGTCGATGGTGGTTGGGGGGCGTTGCATGAGGTCTTCGACGACAAGAGGTGTTGGCTAGTCCAGCGCCTCCCACCCATTGGCGGGTGGTCCGTCCTACCGTTTGCGGTGCCGGTGGGGACACGTGGTTGGACGTGACATGGGGTGGCGTTCGAACTGGTGGCTGGAGGATGGGTGGCACCGATGAGGTTGGCGCACCCGTCGCCCGCTGGGGTGCCGGACATTCACGTGGTCCGCTCCTGCCTCAAACGCTTCCCTGGTCTAGTTGCTCGCGGTCCGGGGCGGCTTATTGTCTTGATGGCTTACCATCTCCGTCTGTAGTCTGGGCATGTCAGGTACGCTTGGCCTAGACCCGTGGTTGGCCTCTTGGATGTCAGGACTCTAGGGCGGCGGCCCTTGTGGTGGGGGCCGTGGTGCTCGTGGGCTGAGTCCGCGGCTTAGGTGCGGGCTAGTTTCCATGGCCACGTGGGCGGCATGGCGGCTAGTGCTTGTCACTTCGTGGCTGTGATGCAGCTCTGTACCCGGGACGAATCACTTCCAGTTCGGAGGCGGAGTGTACTTTCTATGTGAAAACCTTGACTAGCATGCTCAGGCTGACGAAGGCGACATCTGTGGACGTTGTCATCTTCTTGAAGACTCCGCTGTGGCTGCTCTGTTTCTCTCTAGGTGCCCCGGATGAAAATCTCGATCCTTTGGATCGGGTGGTGTGGCAGCACTCCGGTGGCGTATCCTTCTTGAAGGCTACACCTTGGGGCTCATGGACCGATGGCTTGCAGCTTGGATTCTTCTCGATGGCTTGTTCCTGGTTGAGTGCTCCCTCAACTTCCCAGTGTGGCCTAATGTGTATTTGTTGTGTACTTTGCATTGTTTTAGGAGTGTTGGCTACTTGTTTGCACCTATGTATCTTGCCTTGGGTGTGTTGGCGTGTGTGCTGGTGTGTTGTATCTCCGGTTGTAAGTTGGTTCGTGCTTTATATACAAAGCGGGGCGAAAGCCTTTTTCGTAATGATGTCTCGTTGATTATCATGTGTGCCATGTGGAGATTATCTGTTGATGACGTGATTTGCTGCCATGTGGTAGGACGATTCTGGTCTAGTTTGAAAGTGGGTTTTGATTTCCCACGATAATGCAGTTGCGAGGCCAAGATGGTTATTGCTACAATTTTGAGAGAAGAAAATGATTTTTGCCAACTTGTATTTCCGTACAAGGATGAGGGAAATTGTGTACCAATGAGACAATGAAATCTATGGTGTGCACATACATGTGTTCCTAGATGGTCTGTAGTCCAAGCATACATCAGCCATAGACAAGCTCCCTCGTCTTTGTTCCCAAATGTTATGGATTGTTTAGATTTGGAATAAGAACATGATGACGTGCTAGAGCAGCCCGTAGAAACTCCAAGAAGCTGGCAGAATATTTTTAAGACTCTACTAGTTGATCGAGGAGAATGTGAAGAGGCAGGTAAGTGATATGTAAAAGATCCGCCATTTCAAGCTACTCTTCCTTTCCCTATGCCTCCCATGTCTTGGCTTGAAATGGATTCCCCTTGTGGAGAAACAAAATCTCATTCTCGAGGCTCGTGATCCCCTGATTCACTCCCTCATGTTGCACTCCTCAAAGAACAGACCCCAGATTGTTGAGAAGGTTGTGCAATGCCTTGTGGCAAACTCAATTCATGGGTATGCCCCCTCACCATCTGTTCTTGTTTTCTTTCTCCCCTCCCACTTATATCATGATTAATTCAATAGGGGGATTAGAGAAGGCAAGTAGTAGATTGGCTTGAGCCACACAAGGGAAGTAGAGATGGATCTGAAGGTGAGTGGGAAAAAAGTTAGGGTTAAGGGAGGAAAGTATATATCACGGGAAGATGTGGAAAGTATATATCACCAGAAGATGTATCAACTTGAACTACCATGTGAAGCAACTGGAAGAAGAAAGAAGAGAAGGTTAGGTAGAATGCAACATTTCAGAAGGTGTGAAGAACGTAAATAGGTAGGACTATAGGGGGTCATGGGGAGTGGATGGAGTGAAAAAAGTAGTATATTTCACATGACCATGCATATAAGCGCAGTTCTCGCACATGGACATAGTACTCTTCTGTCTAGTCAGGTATTATATCTCATAAGCCATCACTCAACATCAATAAACCTGATGGATGCATTTACCTATTCTTTTATTTTGTTGTGTTCAATGGCGCCATTACTTCGCAAGCAATCCAAACAATTCAAAAAGATTTGTCCATCAATGGTGCTCTGTTACTGTTTTTCATTGTTTATTAACCATCACACTATTTGGTATCGATGTTGGCGGCGGTGTTTTTGCACCACCGACTATATCCCGCAAGATCCGCCAGAGACACATGTAACGCCCCGGATACAACTTTCCATATTCGTAACTCCAACTCTTGCCTTTTTCCGGATATGCGATATGATATTTCCTTCGTGGTTGGGTTTTTGTCTTGTGTTTTGCATTTTGTTCACGTCATGCATCTCATCTCATAGCATCATGCGCATTGCATCTGCATGTTTTCATAAAGCTTGCACCCGTTCTTAGTTGCTGCGCCCCCCTTGCTTTCGTTGTCTATTCCAAGAACAATCGGATTTTGCTTCCCTCTTGACCCCGACCACCTAACCTCTCTTGCCAGCTCGCCCCCCTCTTGGCGTGTCCGAAAACCGCTTTGAACTCGAACCGAACTGTCGTGACCGATGAGTCCAGATCATCCCCAAACATCTTTATAACATCCGCGTTTATTTAATGGACTTCCTAGCCTATTTTAGCTCAACCATCCGATTTCGATCGGATGATCCAAACCCCCTCTTTTTTCTCTATATATAGTCAAACCTTAATCCATTTGAGACCAAAACCTAAAATCTAGGGACCTGTCCCATCCTCCCAGCCTCGCCGCCACTCCAACAAATCCCCATCGGGATCCATCCCTCCCCAACCATTGCTCGCCACAAACCAGTGCATCCCCACCTCTCCTCGATTCCAGCCACATCCCTACTCGATCCTGGAGGGGATCGAGGCCACCAGCAGCCCCGCCGCTGGCTGACCGAACCAGCAGGACCGTCGCGTCCCTCTCCTCTGCTTCCTCCCGTTTCCCTTCTTCATGTATCTCTCTCTCACCTTGCGGTCTCTCTCTCTTTTTCTACTTCAGGGCCAACATGATCTGTGCAGATGCCATGGATGGCCGCCGCCCCGGGCGTCGCTAGGAACCTCCTCGTCGGCGTGATCTCGCGAGTCTCCATCGCCCGTGCTCCACCACTTCCCCTCGAGCTCCTCCAGTATGGACGGCTCCGTTGCCCCGTCAAGTTCTTGAAGCCGTCTTTGCCTGCTGCTGCTTCCTGCATCGCCCCGCGCTCGCCGCTGCCTTGAGCCACCCGAGGTCGTCCTCCTCGCCGCCGTTGCTCCAGCGAGCAGCACCAGGTCGCGGTGCCCCTGCCCTCCATCTCTCCCTTCTGCTCCCTCCTCTCACATCTCTCTCTCTGAACCAGGATGCCGCCGCCATGGCCTCAGCTCCCCGCCCGCCTCCGACCACATCCTCGACTGGATCCGCCGGATCCCCATCGCCGCGCCAAGTCCCCTGCATCAAGCCGCCGCGCCAAGTCCGGCCACCTCCTCCTCTACTTATGCTTTCGCTTTGAGCAGGAGGTCGACACCCCGCCTCGAGCCACGACCGCATGTCGCCTGCATGCGTTGACCGCGCCCAGGCCCAGCTGCTCCCCTCCATCGCGCGAGGCCCAGCGCCCCAAGCTGGCCTCCTCTGCAGATGGGCCAAGCCCATGGTGAGAAAACCCCCAGCGCCTCCTTTCCCTTCCGTTGGCCCAGCCAGATTCGGCCCGCATAGTTTTTTTCCCTGCGCTGCGATTTTCTCTATTATCCAGTGAATTACCTGTTTTGCAGAAACCCCCTTGCACTTCATGCATATAATAACTCATGATATGTGCATCATATGTAAAAACTTTATATATTTAAGATGCTTAGAATTTTGTCTAGTTTCATAATATGCATCTTTCATCCATGTTAAAGATGTTTAACTTACTGTTTGCGTTAAATTGTTTAAATAACATGCTAAAATGATTTATTTCATAACTAAATAACCGTAGCTCCAATTTTAATAAACTTTATATGTAAATGGGATGGAAAAATG
This sequence comes from Triticum dicoccoides, assembly GCF_002162155.2. Classification (NCBI taxonomy): domain Eukaryota; kingdom Viridiplantae; phylum Streptophyta; class Magnoliopsida; order Poales; family Poaceae; genus Triticum; species Triticum dicoccoides. Next base: position 43,241,970 of record NC_041381.1, on the reverse strand, counting down.
CCTAGTTTAACATGGTGCACTTCATTTTGCTGTTTAACAACATTAAAATATGGTTTAGGGCAGAACAGTACCAAATTCGAATTATGGACATGAGGATTTTCCAGAATTGTTGTTTGTTGTTCCAGCCTCATTTAAACTTGCCTAAATAGTTAGTTTACTTTTGTTACACCCCTTGCCATGTTTAACAACATTTAATATTGTTGTGTACCTAAACGAGAGCGAACTAAATAACTCGGATGTGGTGTTTCGTCAATACGCAACTCGTTGCATATTGAGCTCCACTTAACTTGTAGTATTGTTTGTTGCAAATTGCCATGCCATGTCTCTTTAAACCGGACATGCATCATACTTGTTTGTGCATCATGCCATGTTTATGCTTGTGCATTTACCATGTTGTTTGCTTCTTTCCGGTTTGCTTCTCTCGTTAGCTTCGGTTTTGTTCCGAAGTTGTGAGGATTCGTTCGACTACTCCCGTTCGTCTTCTTCATGGTCTCGTTCTTCTTCCTTGTGGGATTTCAGGCAAGATGACCGTCACCTTGGATCTCATTACTATCATTGCTATGCTTGTTGCTTCGTTCTATCGCTATGCTGTGCTACCTATCATTTGCTCTTCAAGCCTCTCAAATTGCCATGTTAGCCTCTAACCTTTTCACCCTTCCTAGCAAACCGTTGTTTGGCTATGTTACCGCTTTGCTCAGCCCCTCTTATAGCGTTGTTAGTTGCAGGTGAAGTTGAACATTGCTTCATGGTGGACAGGATTATGTTGGGATATCACAATATCTCTTATTTAATTAATGCATCTATATAGTTGGTAAAGGGTGGAAGGCTTGGCGTTATGCCTGGTGTTTTGTTCCACTCTTGCCGCCCTAGTTTCCGTCATACCGGTGTTATGTTTCCGGATTTTGCGTTCCTTACGTGGTTGTGTGATTTATGGGACCCCCTTGACAGTTCGCTTTGAATAAAACTCCTCCAGCAAGGCCCAACCTTGGTTTTACCATTTGCCTCACCACCACCTATACCTTTCCCTTGGGTAGGCCAACCCGAGGGTCATCTTTATTTTAGCCCCACCAGACCAGTGCTTCTCTAAGTGCTGGTCCAAACCGAGCGATGTCCGGCGCCCCCTGGGCAACCAGGGTCTATGCCAACCCGACGTCTTGCTCATCTGGTGTGCCCTGAGAACGAGATATGTGCAGCTCCTATTGGGATTTGTCGGCACAGCGGGCGGTCTTGCTGGTCTTGTTTTACCATTATCGAAATGTCTTGTAAACCGGGATTCCGAGACTGATCGGGTCTTCCTGGGAGAAGGTATATCCTTTGTTGATCACGAGAGCTTATCATGGGCTAAGTTGGGACACCCCTGCAGGGTATAAACTTTCGAAAGTCGTGCCCGCGGTTATGGGCAGATGGGAATTTGTTAATGTCTGGTTGTAGATAACTTGACACCATATTTGAACTAAAACGCATCAACCGTGTGTGCAACCGTGATGGTCTCTTTTCGGCGGAGTCCGGGAAGAGAACACGGTTTTGGGTTATGTTTGACGTAAGTAGGAGTTCAGGATCACCTCTTGATCATTACTAGTTGACGACCGTTCCTTTTGCTTCTCTTCTCGCTCTTATTTGCGTATGTTAGCCACCATATCATTCTTAGTCGCTGCTGCAACCTCACCACTTTACCCCTTCCTTTCCCATTAAGCTTTGGTAGTCTTGATACCCATGGTAATGGGATTGCTGAGTCCTCGTGGCTCACAGATTACTACAACAACAGTTGCAGGTACAGGTTATGCGATGATCTTGACGCGAGAGCGATGTTTGCTTGTTTTGGCGTTCTTCTTCTGCTTCTTCTTCGATCAGGGGATAGGTTCCAGGTCGGCAGCCTGGGCTAGCAGGGTGGATGTCGTTTGAGTTTCTGTTTGTGTTTCATCCGTAGTCGGATGGTGCTCTGATGTATTGTGATGTTGTATTCGTGTGGCATTGTATGCCTTTTGTATGTATCCCTATCTATTATGTAATGTTGATGTAATGATATCCACCTTGCAAAAGCGTTTCAATATGCGGGTCTATCCTTGGTGGGACCTTCGAGTTCCATTTGGATAGGGTCGCATATCGGGCGTGACAACACACCTCCACATGACCTCCGATGGTTCTAGACGCACCACCGAGACATGGGTTGTGCAGCGATAACCTTATTCCATCTTCAGGGAGCCGCCCCCGTCTTGTCTTCCTGAACAATACATAAACCCTACCAAAGAAACATATAAAAATGGATCCCTCTCACCGAAAAGGGTGGGATCCATCGCGCCCCATGGCCCTAATGCCATAGGAGATGAGGCAGATAAGCGGCCTCGCCGACGGGAGGCAGAAACCCTAGTCGCATGTTCGCTTGGCGGAGGGGCAAAGGGGTAGGTCGCTTTATTAATTTATAGTTGGGCGCATATTGTGCCTTTTATCTAAGAAAAGAGTGACACGGTGTAGCTTCAACAATTATTTAAACAAGGCAAAAGACCAGGCATTTCATTAATTAAGGAGTTGTAACAAAGTTGAAATGTTTGAAGACAACAACTATATACTAGCAAAAATAAAGCAACTACCCGCGTGTAAAATTACACCTAAACCCTTGGCGCCTGCCAAATCCCATAGTCTTGCCTCGTCCATGATCTTGTCCCAGAGAATCATTGAAGGCGCGGAGACGTTCGAAAAGACCCTAGCGTTCCTCTCCTTCCAAAGTTCCCAAGAGATAAGCATAAGGAGGGAGGCTATTCCTTTTCCGTTCGGCAAGCACGCAAGGGCAATCTCGGTCCACTAGTGTCTTACCATGTTGCCCAGTATCCGGTCACAATGTCACCCAATCTGATCATCGCCTTTATCGCATTCCAAAACGCAATCGAATATCGGCATTGGAATAGAAGATGCACCACTGATAGCTGAACTTGGATGCAGAGTGGACACAAACCCCAATTAGCCACCTCTCCGGTGTAGCCTATCCGCCGTCCAGACTCGATTGTGAATGATTAGCCAAGCAAAGAACATGCATTTTGGGGTTGCCCACACTTTCCAGACGGGCTTTAAAATTGGTGTGGTGGTACAGCTTTCAAATTGCATCTAGTAGGCCGACGACGTGCAGTAGGTGCCGCTCTCCGTAAGCTTCCAAGTGATCGTATTTTACATGTCGTGGTTCAAGAATTACCCTGTCCAATTTCTCAGAAAGGGTAGCAAACTCCAGAATGTGTCCGGCGGCAATGCCATTTGTCATGTCAATTTGTGATATCCAGTGGTCATTGATAAGGGCCTTCATCACAGAACGACATTTCTTTTTTGAGATCTCATAGATTCAATGTCTGTTGGCCATAGGCCGTGAAGCCAAGAGATTGCATCAGGTCACATCATGTGTCTCACACCTTACTTGTGGATCCAACATGTTATTTCGGTGTCAAATGACAAGGTCTCGGTTTGTGTTTGTTTTGAGAGATTACTACACTATATTGTTGTGACTATTTGTTACATCAACCACTAGAATTGTAGTTTTGTGTAATTCACTAACATAATTATTGGAGAGAGATGAGGATAGAGATGAAAATCACTGTTATTTCTTTCTTGCTTGCTATATATCCTCAAGGACAGCCTCTAAGCATGACTTGGCATGAAAGACAAGTATTCGACTCAGAATATTACCTCACCTTTGTTAATCCTCATAAGGAAAAGCATGAATAATTTACTCTGATTCTTTCAACTATGACAGTTGATGCAGATTGGATGTTGAACATCATGATCTAGTACCACTTTTTCATAGTTGTAGCATTGCCCAAAATCGACGTGGTATTGTCGTGCCCTAATACAAATTGATCTTATGAAAGGTGTGCCTCGGTGATTTCTGTCTCTCAGATCATACATCCATCAGAGGTAGCATGTATTTCTAACTCCTCTCATCCAAATTTTCAAGACTATAAACTTGAATTATCTTCAACTTGCTTTCTCTCTTGTATTTCTGCTTGCTAGCTATGGTATTCCATGGATGGTTTGATAAGAGATGGGGAAGCAAGCAATTCTACAACATCTCATATCATGAACGTTTGAGTAAGCGTTGCATGATGTAACATGGAAGGGAAAATGTTCTATGACGTTAGTTCAATGCAAGATTCCTGCTCTATCTACTAGTACCTCCCTTCCGGTTTATAGTTTTTCCGTTTTATAAGTCTCAACTATATTGCTCTCCATCATATGTTTAAATTTCAAGGTGCATTAAATCGATGCATGCAAGGGTCAAGAGAAAACTCACCAATGCATGTAAAAGTTTTATTCATTCATTGGTCACGCATGCATAGATTACAATTAATGCATTAGTAAGCACAATTTTTTGAGGAAAATGAGTGCATTAATTGAGTATTTTTGCAAACTACAAAAAATATTCCACTATTCACCATCCACCTTGCTCGGTGAGATTTTTTTAACTTAGCCCTATGAACCGTAAGAGAGGGAGTATCATTGAAGACATATCGTAAGTTCATTTGTTGGGAGAATTTAGGAGTCATGTAACACACCGTGCGAATGGGACTGAAACCCAGATGAAGCTTGATGGTACTCTCGTTTGATGGCACATATATGTAGTTGGGGGTAATATCATAGAGTCGACCAAAGACACTTCTCACCTTTTTGGACAGTATAAGTACATAAGTAGTAAATATGTGTAGACCACAATCTCATAGGTTGCAGTAGCAAAAGAACCACAACCTTGTAAATGAACTGTAACATAAACTCGGACCTGGAAGGCAACAACGCATGCAAAGAAGATGTTGGATAATCTTGTTGCATTAACATGTACGTGTAGTGCCGGTTCTTGGTTGCATGGTTTTGTTAGGCGTGTAGCTTGGCCATTCGTTTGCTAGTTTTGTTTTTGCAAATAATCATGCCATGCAACGTGTGCATGTACACGTCTTGGCTTAGTACTTGGTTGGATAGATGTGGCCGCCGTTTGTGCTTCGTGGTATGGCACGAATCCAGCGCATGCAGCGGTGTCGCAGCGCAGTTCGGGTGGCCGTGGGGTGGCACGTCTGTTATACCCGTTCTCATCTGTGTTTACATTATTTTCTGTTGTAACAAAACGGCAATGTATTTGACCATATAAATAAGAGATAACAAGAAAAGAGGCTGGCAGTTGCGCCTCGCAAAATTCCGGCGTCCTCGTGTTGCTCTCTCTCCTGCTCGTATCCACCGTGTGCGCGCGTGTAGCCCGGCCTTCGATCCAACAGTAGAATCAGTCTTTCGCTAACGCTCCTAAAACAAATCAAGAACCAAGCCCCTGTTCATCTCATCGTGGTTGTTGCGGTACTATTATGCCTCAACACAAGATTTTCAGAACTATACGGTGCTGCTGGAGAACCTGTATTTCAGTCTATACATCCTACATAGTCAGTTTCTGCTTCTGGTAACTCTCATTCCTATCAGATTGTTAACTTTGATTATCTTCATCTTGCTCTTTGTCTTGTATTCTGCTAGTTATCTTGTCGCATGTATGGATGGGTATGTATGGAAGTGATAGAGGAAAAGCTAACAAGACACCTCCTCTTGTATTGGGAGCTTCTGAGTATGTGTTAAATCTTATATCTTATCTTATATCTACTAATTGGAGGCACCTTTCAAGTCGTCTCATTAACCCACATCATTAAAAGTAATTACATGGTTGGATTGTAGAATATACGTTCAGGATAGAAGAAAAACTTGCGTAACATGTTTGGTCATGTACGTCCCATAAAAAAACCCATCTGACACATCTATTGTTGTTGTGAAACAAAACAAAGTTAAAAAAGAAGCCACCATCCGTTCCCACACAAAAAATCTGCCATCCTTAAAAACTTCAACAAGAGAAGGAAAAAAAATCCAAGATTGATTGCCCGTACAAGACTCAAGCAATAATATTCGGGCCATTTGCATTTCTGTCCCTAAGTCGAACCACCTACTCAGATATGCCCCTCTGCCGTTAAGTGACCTTACAAAAATGCCCTTCCATTCCGTTTCCATCCAGTCAAAGGGGTTTGACCGTCTATGAGACGTTTGTTGGACATTTTTACCCCTGAAAAAAATAAAACATAAATTAAAGAGAAGAAAGAGAGTGCTTACCTTTTAGCCCAAGTGCAATGTGCACTTTCGGCCCATGTACATACCGCCAGGCCCACCCATCACCCGCAGTCATCGTCTTCGTCAGCTCATCGACTGCACGCGCCGGCGCGCGCCACCGTCGCCCGTTGTTCGACAGCTGCTGCCGTAGTAGCTCGAGTAGGGCTACTTAGCGACGCCGGCAGGCCCTTGGATAACCCTAGCTAACTTTCCCTCCCTTCCCCCGCTCGTTCTCCTCCCATCAGCCGCATCCCACGACGTCCGTCGTCGTGACCTTCGCCATTGCCGCGGCCATTGTCCTCACAGACAGCTGAAAAGCTATCACGAGACGCGCAAGCCTTGACTTCGTCTACTCCTAGGAGCAGCTCGAGCAGGACCTCGCAAACATGACCGGATCGACCATCTTCCTCGTCTGCGCCCGCCGGAGCGCCATCGTCAATTCGCCGCCCCTATGCTGCTAAACCACAAATCAATGTCTCAGTCATGTTCGTGGTGCCCCTAAGATGTCGCCCAGCCCCCTAAACCACTGGATCCATGGCCGCCTTCTCGAGTCCGTCGAGCACCGCCGTCGGCCGCTGCCTAGATCGTCGCTGCGGTCCAGGGCACAGTTGCGGGAGAGGGATGGAGAGGAAGGGAGGAAGGGAGAGGGAGAATGGAATGGAGGGAGTGCTGCGGCGCGTGGGGAGCTGGTGCCGACGGCGCACAATCCGGCCTGTCGGCGCTTGCCGGAGATGAGACAGAGAGGTCGTGAGGTAGGGGAGAGAGGTGGGAGGGATTTTTTATTTATCTATTTTGTTTGGGGCCCACATGTAAGTGTGTGAGAGATAGGGTGAGAGGGAGAGTTTTTCCTTTTTATTTTTTTCTGACTGGGTCCCACATGTAAGTGGCACATGGAAGCAAGGGCAAAATGTCCAACAAACGCCCCGTAGTTGGTCAAACCCCTTTGACCGGACGGAAACGGAACGAAAGGGCATTTCTGTAAGGGCACCTAACGGCGGAGGGACATTTTTGAGCAGGCTTTCGAATTAGGGGCAAATGTGAGTAGTGGGTTCGAGTTAGGGACACAGCTGTAAAAGACCCATAATATTCTACCAGTTAAAATATCCATGGAATCCTCAAACATGCATGGCCGCTGCCTCCTCCTCCATCAAGGAAAGAAAATCCTGGATCGCCAAGTGTGGCAAGAGGGGTTTCGCAAGTAATCTGGAAACTCTATTGCCTGAAGTTTAAAATCTGTGAGACCCGATCACCCCAAGAGTCCGTTGGTATTACAATTGGAAGGAAACGTGGGATGTCAAGAGAAGGAAGGAATCGTGCTACTATTTCAGAAAGAGGAAACGTGCAAACGGAAGTCAGCTACCAAGTCACTGTTTTTTTTTTTGGAAACGTGCTAATGATGGTACACATGCATGCATAACACAGCCAGCAACATAACGATCCACCATGCTAAAAAAACATAACGATCTACCATGTTCTATTCCCTAAAAATCCGTGCACACTGCGTAAACCTAATTTGCTCAGTAAAAAATCACCACGCACATCCCGTAAAAAAACACCACGCACAAAACCTTCTTGTAGTATATATTCTATTTTCATAGATAAATCTCACGTATGTATAAATTCCCAAATTTGCATGAGACATGCACATAGTGTTTTCTAAAAATATGAAGGAATTAATACAGAAAAATCCTAAATCTGTTTCTTAAATATATGTAATAAAAAAATCCCAGATTATATATAAATATAGAAATTTTGGATTATATTTAAAGAAGACCAAATTCCTATAAAAATTCGGAAACCGACTTAATTCGGAAGGTCTGACACAGGGCATAAGTTTTGGTTACACTACGGATCCCGTCCATCAATCACACATGGTATATATTCCCAAATTTATACATAACATACACATGATATTTTTTTGGAAATATTGATATGCCACTATAAAAAAGTTCTAAATCAATGTCCCAAATATATATAATAAATAAATCCTAGATTATATATAAAAATTCCAAAATTATTAAATTGCGCGACTGTATAAATGGACTGATTTTGGATGTTCGGCCACAGGGTGTAAGTTTCATATTTATAAGATGTTAAAGGAATAAGCACCCAATGCGAGAGTGCTTATACTTGGTATAATTACAATTTAATAGCAATAAAAAGGAGAGATATGCGCTCCAAATAAATTGATGGCATAGTCGTCAGCTGGACACATCTATGTATCATTGACTAGGATACAAACTTTTGCAGAAAAAATGGACTAGGCGAAAGGGTTCTCGCAAAAGCAAATTGATTAGTATGTGAGCTAGCGGTCAAGGCCTAAAGAAAATAATCATTATTACTTTTCCCGGTGTCTCAGTCAGGATGTCAAAAGTATCATCTTTAGCGAATAGTTGGGTCATTCTTAGACAAAATAAAAGGGTGGGGTCCTAGACATATACGTGGCGTTTTAAATATATTCGAGCCTACTTTGTACTTTTTGTGTTGAAATTTTAAATATCTAATTATGGATTATAGAACATTACACTCCAATTTTTTTTAAATGACCTGATTCGAAAACCAAAAATATATTGAGTTATTTAAAAGTCATAGAAGGCTTCCATGGATTTAAAATCAAACATCAACAAGTTGAACGATCTTCCATACATTTAAAAGTACAAGGATGCGCTTGAACTGAGCCGCGGCCTATAGAGAGGCGTGCAAGTCATCAGCATGTTGAACTGATGAGTAGTTGACTGGTGGGTGCTATGACTGAGTTATATAGGAATATGTGTGCGTGTGTAACACACACAGACATAGCACACATGGCCGAGGCTGAGAGTGACAGACGTACCAAACTAATGAGAGAATGGTTGTCAGTGATGCATCATTTTGGAAAATATTGTGATCATATGTATGCATGCAGAAGCATGAAGTAACGTGGCCAACAGTTAGTGGAAATCATAGATCATATATGTATAATAATGTTAAAAACATAAGACATCTTCATATGCATTTAGTAATTGCTAAATTTAGGAACCCTTAAATATGTACAATGGTGCCATCATATTTTGTTGTGACACAATTAATACGACCATTTCAAAGATATATGATGATCTACAATGTTTTAAGTATATGGCGTGTGGAAATATAATATTTTATGCACTATGAAGATAAGTAGTATATGTAATTCTAATTATATCATACTTCAAATTTGTATGAGATTTAATGTAAATAATTATTGAAAAAATTGTAGTACAAAATTATAAGTTCGCAAAAATTCCTAGCCCGTGCTGTAGCACGGGTTGACGACTAGTACTATATAACACAAATAAAAATGTCTTTAACATTAATTCAATGTGAGATTTCCGTTTTGCCTAAGCTAAGACATATGTTTGAAAAATGACTGTCGACATGCCATGATTCTTAGCATGACTGATATGCCATGTACCAAAGCAATGACTTCTGCTTGTAACAACAAAGGAGTTACTTCGAATAGCTCCAGAGGCCATCTCATTACTAATTACTTTTTTTGAGGGAATCTCATTACTAATTACTACTCAACCGATACAGAAAACAAATAGTTCCAGTATAATACATCAATACAAACCAAGCCACTCGTGGAGGTTGACCAAAAAAAGGCTCCATCGAAATTTGTGTCGTTGTTGCTGGACTATCTTGCACATGCTAGGCTGTTAATAGACAACGTGTGCCTCCTTGTCAACTCACAAATACTTCTCGTACACTGTTGGACTATCTTACACATACTTTGGGAAACCCCACAGTATTTTATTTCTTTCTTGCTTGTTATCCTGAAAGGCAGCTTTTCAGCATATAGTTGTACCCTGATCCTTTAAGTCATGATTGATGTTGCAGACAACCTACCAAACATCATGATCTGTTACTAATTCGGTCACAGCAGCCGCATCATGTGTTTCTGATTCCTCTCATTCCAATGGGCAACGTAATGTGAGCTTCTTAGCTATTGTACTATGTGGAAGCCTATGAGAAGAGACTGGAAGAACAAAATGCTACTTCCTCTTATATCATGCTTTTGAGTAAGTGTTGCATGATGTAAATGTTAATTCAATGCAAAGGTTCCTGCTCCATCTACTATTGAAAATGCATCATAAGTTCTTGTTGGGGGTTTCTTTTTTAGATGTTGTTGGGAGAATTTACTAATATTACAGACGACAATTTTCCAACCGGGCTCGCACCCCTTTCCATCAAAGGGTCTGTTTTTAGTCTTTGTCATCCACTAGCCAAGAACCAGACCAAAATGAAACATCTACGAGCAACAGGAGAACGAAAAGGGGGAGCGAGTAGGCACACCGTCAGGAAGCCCACCGCAGGATGACCCTGAAACGGATCATCCCCCATGGGACGAAAACCTGACGACACTGTAAGCCACTGCCCAACATAAATCCTGGATGAAACTACAAACATTCGAGCCAGCAAAAAGAAACCAAAGAACATCAGACTTGTCCAGCGGGCATCAAACCGCAGTGGAACATGGCTAGACTAGATAAGGGAACAAGCTAGCCGATCTGAATCCCGTCTCTATCTCCCAGAAGAACCCTGCCATGTGAGTATGATCTATCTGCCAGAGCACTGCCGCGTGAGCCAACCTCTTTACCCTAGCCTAGAACTTCGTCTTGTCGTCTTCCTTAAGCAATCCTGCCCAATACAACATAAACGAGCAACTAGTGAAAACAACCTCCAACGGAGTTCGAGCAACATATCTGTCGAAAGTAATTTTGTTACAAAGGCACCAAATCCCCCAGCAAATGGTAGCAATGATCATCATATAGAACTTTTTCCCTCCCAGAAAGAACTTATGTAACCAGGCCAGCTTTGCCAAAGAGAACGAGGGCAGCATGAAGCCCACGCTGTTACCCCCAGCACCTCCCAGACCATACGGGCGAACGGACAAGTGAATAACAAGTGATTCACAGGCTCCATACTCGTACAGAAAGAACAAACAAGATTCCCACGCCAATTCCTATTGCGTAAGTTATCTCGCGTAAGCACATCGTTTCGAAATAGCTGCCATAGGGATATTTTTATTTTCAACGGGGTTGTAGCTTTCCAAACCCATTTATAATTGGGGCCGGACAAACTTCTCTCCAACCACTCATAGACAGACTTAGTAGTAAATTTTCCCCTACTATTAAGTATCCAGGAAACTGCGTCTAGAGAGTTATTCAGAGGCATTTTTTTAGCCTCAGAGACCATCCAATTCCACTGATCACTTAATTCACCAAATAATATTTGCCTAAAACCAAGCCTATAGTTATTATCCACAAGAGAAGCGATAGTGCAATCCTGATCCTGGCATATATTAAACAGAATAGGGAATCGATCCCGCAATGGGGTATTAGCTACCCATGGATCATGCCAGACCCTAGCCAGGTCCCCACTATTGATGTTAATTTTCCTCCCAGCCATATATGTCTCCTTGACCTTCATGATAGCTTTCCAGCATGGAGAGTCGGAGAAACGGCTATGGATATTAGCTACCGTTTTATTTTTAAATATCTAGCCCGGACAATACGTTGCCACAACCCATCACTAGTTTCGAGCTTCCACCACCATTTAACAAGGAGACTAATATTTTGTTTATGGAGATCCTTGATCCCCAGCCCACCAATCATTTTAGATCAACACACCCTAGCCCATTTAACCATATGATAAGCATGTTTCTTATTTTTCCTTCTCCAAAAGAATCGCCTACGATGCTTATTCATTTTCTCAATAAATGTTTTATTTAAAATGGACATTGACATAAGATAAGATGGAATCCCATCAAGGCTAGAATCCAAAAGCGTGAGTCTAGCCTCGGAAGATGCCGCATAGGCAATCCCTGCATAGAGCTTTTTGATCATTTTAGCATCCAGGAAGTTCAACTCTATGTTCTTAAGAGTGGAGTAAGTGATTGGAACTCCAAAGTATCTCATACGCAAAGTTCCCACTTGAGAGCCAAACATCTCATCATAAATCAAATAAGTCTCATTATTCCCTCCAATAACAAATACCTCACTCTTATCAAAATTTATTTTTAAACCTGACATAAGCTCAAAAAGATAAAACAGTAATTTGATATTGACAGCTTTGTCAGTGTCATGCTCAACACACAACATTTTATCATCAGTGTACGTATTGAAGGATGCCCACCCCTCCCTCAATCAGCTCAGAAGCTAGTCCCTTAATAAGACCTTTTTTGAGCCGTAAATACCATCTTAATCAGGCACATTCAGCCGCAAGATTAAACTGAAAAGGGGAATATGGATCACCTTGTCGTACCCCTTAGCACTTTGGATGTAGGGGCCTAACTCATCATTGATCTTCACACTAACCGTGCCATTTTTAAGGATTTGAGATACCCAGCCGCACCACTTGGAGTTAAATCCACGTTTCGCATGACAATCAAGAAGGAATTCCCAATTAACTTTGTCACAAGTTTTCTCAAAATCGAGCTCAAGAACAACTCCCACTTGCTTTATAATATGGGTATAGTGCATTACCTCATGTAAAGATAAAATACCATCCAATATATGGATCCCCTTAATGAAACATTTTGTTAAATACTAAACAATTTGTGGGCATACTTGTTAACTCTAAGGTCCATGACTTTGGTGATCAGCTTGTATGGGCATCGCAACAAGGAGATTCATCTATATTGTTGGATTTTCCTAGCATCTATTGACTTAGGCAATAGAGTTATAATACCATAGTTCAGACATTGCACGTCTAGCTTGCCTTCATAGAACCATTCAAGCAAGCAAAATAAATCTGGACCCACTACATCTCAACAGTGTTGATAAATATAAAATTCAACAAGGATATTGTCCGGGCTAGGGGCACGATTAGATCTCATTTCAAAAAGAGCCTTTTTAATCTCCTCAAGAGAAAAAGGCCGAGTCAAGTCATCATTATCCTCAGAAGAAATATTCTCTTCTTGGGACCACAAGGTGGCATCAATCTGACAAAGATTGCCAGGAGCCAGTCCAAAAAGTTTTTTATAGTACTCAGTAGCATGTGACAATAAGTTTTTCGTTCCTTTTATTATCAAAGTCCCGCATTCAAGCGAAATCATGGAAGGCTTCCCACTTGCCCATTAGCCACTTTGTGAAAGAAGTCAGTGTTGTTATCCTCCTTTAAAGGCCATCTCTCATTGGAAAATTGGTGTCAATGAAGCTCTTCCTCCACATATATGTCATTAAGTTCTACTACGATATCAAGCTTCCTAGTATATGCCTCTCCGCAAAGCCCAATAGTCTCCTCAAGGATTTCCAATTCTTGTAACTCAAGTTCAATAAGGTTCTTTCTAATTTATGGACGACAATGACATCTTGTTTCACAAAATCTTATTTTAGGCTCTTCTCTCATGCAACAACTTCAAGATGACAAAAGAACTTAGATCCCATAAGCCTCAGCTACAACAAATACTATAAAAAAAGATTTTTCCATATTCATTCTGCGTAAAGAACAAAGTCTCAACCTAGCTATTGACCATGTACACAAAGCTGCCACTAAACTTAGAAATCATCAACTTAGCAGCGCCTTTTAGGATGGATATATGGGAGTAGGTGACCACATAGATGTCCATTACCTTTATTTCGGAGTAGAAAACACCGCAAAGAGATAAACAGGTGCTAGCAGCCATAATTCTGCCCAACTACAAATAGAGCCGATCTCTGGAAATGACATGGGACGACCATGGTACACATGTGTCTAGAACACAGACTGTTCGTGGACAAACTTGCTTCCAACCAGTTACGAGCATGTCCGTCGCTTCCCGTTCCTAAACGATATCTGGATTTGCCATTCCTTCCTCACCAACTGGAGAATGATCATGGCTTGAGTGAACCCTTTTAACACCCCTATTACTAGTAGCTTATGCTCGGACTATATGGACCGTGAATGTGGACCTTTCCCCACTCTTTGCTGGTACAAAAGATGCAGATGTCGCCCACCTGCACTTGGTTGTCGCATACAAAGTCCAACAAGTTTCCCACAAGCATGCACGTGTCCTTTCCTATGAAGAATCTCGGATGCCACTTCTCATCCTTGCTCGGCATATCAAGTGTGACAGTCCCATTTTCATGTGGAAAGTGTGCAGATGCAACTAGCGCATGTTCCTTTGAAATGATCCACTTACATGTGGACGAAATGAGATGTCATTACAAAGGAAACGAGAAATAGAAGTTGGGATGAATGGAAAAGGCACGGTTTTAATTGTCAAGCAAGGAAAAGAACAGAAATTTAACAGAATAGGACTAGGTAGTTCAACATCACACTTCCTCATGGTACCCACAAATACAATAGTTTTAGGCTAACTAAGCTTTTCAACCACATTTTTCGGGCAAACAAGATGCCTGAAGAATGGAGGTGAAGTATCAGTACCAATCTTCAAGTACAATGGGTGTGTTCAAAGTTGTAATAATTACCATAGAATTAAGCCCATGAGCCATAAAATGAAGTTATGGGAGAGAGTCATTGAGCACCACTTATGAAGAATGACAAGCGTAACAAAAATCAGTTTAGTTTCATTCTTGAGAGGTCGGGCATGGAAGCCATTTTCTTAGTACGATAACTTATAAAGAGATACATGGAGTAAAAGAAGGATCTGCATGCACTGTTCATTAACTTGGAGAAAACCTACGATAAGATACCGCAGAATATCCCAACAAAGTACATTACCCTCATCAAGTACATGTACAATAATATTGTGATAATTGCTCGAACAAGTGATGGCGACACTATGACTTCCCAATTAAATGGGATTACCCGAGGGGCCAGCTTTGAGCCCTTGTCTTTTTTGCTTTGGTTATGGATGAGGTCACAAGGGATATACACGGAGATATCCCATGGTGTATTCTCTTTGTGGCTGATGTGGTATTGCTCGATGATAGTCGGAAAAGGATTAACAAAAAGTTAGAGCTACGGAGACAAACCTTGAAATTGAAAGAGCTACGGAGGAGGTTGGCCTTGATGGATAGGTGGTACCTCAAAAGGACAACTTTCAATATTTGGGATCAATACCGCGGAAAGATGGAGATATTGATGAAGATGTGAACCATCAAAACAAAGACGGATGGTTGAAATGGCACCAAGTTTCTGGCATTCTCTTCGACAAGAGAGTGTCATTAAAGTTAAAATGAGATTCTATAGGATGGTGATTCGATCCGCAATGATGTATGGTGCCGAGGGTTGCCCGACTTAAAGGCAAAATATTCAAAAGTTAGGTGTAGCGGAGATGCTCATGTTGAGATGGATGTGTGTTCATAGCAAGGAAGGAACGGGTCCGGAATGATGATATACGAGATAGAGTTGAGGTAGCACATATTGAAGTGAAGTTTGTCTACCATCGTCTGAGATGGTTTGGACATATTCAGTGTAGACCTCCAGAAACTCCAATGCACAGTGGATAATGTCAAAAGAGGTTGGGATAGACCAAACTTGACATAGGAGGATTCCATGAAAGAGAGATTTGAAGAACACAAGTATCACCAAAAAAACTATCCATGCGCCGGAACCATGAATTGGTTGCGAGATCTGATGCATTAAGTTTTGGCCTACCCCAACTTGTTTGGGACTAAAGGCATTGTGGTTATTGTCGTTTTGTTTTGTTGTTGTCGTTGTAATAATAATAATTAAATATTGCACCACGATATGAATGAAAAGTAAGCATTGCAGGGAAAGACATCTACTACTACAATAGTGGGTCACTAACCTAGTAACCATGACTGTCAGGTCAGTCACTAACATTGAAACCAAACGGTATACTTAGTTGACCCTGCAATTAACATGTTGGGATCACCAATTAATTCAGAAGGAGGATTCATGTGATGTAGCTTTGACACACTTTCAGACAGAGTGACATGGCGTAGCTTTAAAATGTCGGAGTAAAGGATGCATCAGGCGGCATCATGCGTCTTAAGATGCCAGCCAACATTATGTTGAACCTTACATGTGGGTCTGACATGTTATTTTCGTGTCAAACAGTAAGGACTCTGTGTTGTTGTGAGAGATGACCCCAATATATTGTTGAGTATTTCCGAAAAAGGCTCCCCCGCTTTATATATAAAGCACATGGCCGAACCGATATAAAGTGATGAGGAAAATGTCTTCCAAAGCAGATCAAAGATAGAACAAGATGATAACAGTGCCCACATTCCATCAAGGCACACCCGAGGCTACTAACTAGAAGAGAGATCGTGCCTCCATGAGAAAGCACTGGACGTCGATGCAACACACACACACACACACACCAAGTTGTCACTAGAGAGGGCACCCCTGCCCTCTCGTTCTGGACTGTGGAGCACCGATCGTGCCTGCAGACAACAAGGACAGAGAGCGATGCCCTCGATGTCGCTTGTAAAGGATAGGAAGTTGTCGGCACCGCCCAAAGCCAGAGTTGGAGGAGCTTTGATATAGGATCCGAGCTCACCCGCCGATGGCAAAGAAACGCAACCGGAGGGCATCTGCGCTCCACGACGACGCCCACAAGAGGGTGACGATGCAACAGGCCGCCGCCGTTGAGACTAAAGACACGATCAAGGGTTTTCAACCAGAGCCCTTACGCGGGGAGAGATACCACAACAACGCCCTCAAGAGGGACACGACACCCGCATGCATTGCCGCCGTGGGCACCAAAGCGCTCAGCTTTCACCCGAAGCCACTCTAGAGCCACATCGAAATACCACGGTCCAAGTCCGCCGCCACCAAAACAGGCCTCCAGACCACGATGTGGACGATTCCCTGCCAAAGCAATGCCATCGCTAGGATCCCCACCACCTCGCTCCTCGTTGCCCGCCCAGCCTAGGAGAAACACCACCACCACCACAAAGCCGCTCGCCAAAGAGTCAACCCGCAGTACACCTTCCAAGACAGTCGTCCTGGCATCCCAGATCTCGCCGCCTCCAAGCCCCGCCTAGCTATCGGTCACCACCCACCGAAGAAACGAGATGAAAGGGACAGCCTTTACGCCCTTGGATGACCCCGCACTCCTCCCGTCGACCATGGCCTACAAGTACAAATATGGACCCCGAGCCATCAGATCGGTGGCAGCACCTGCGTGGCCTGATTTGGCGGGACCCGGCCAGCCCACCCCTAGGCTTGGACGAAGGAGCAGACGCACTGGTGCGAGCTTAGAGGAGCACCACGACCCCAGGGACATGAGGAGGCCATCCGTTGGCAGAGCACCAACAAAGCAAGGAAGGAGGAGGAGGCCCGAGATCCATGCGGGTTGGAGCCATCGCCACCCAGCTACGCCTCCGCTGCGACTAGCCGCTGTAGCCGCGGCCAAACCCCACCACGCCACCGCCAAATGATCGGGTCTGTGTCGCCAAGCCGCACCCTCGCAAGATCTAGCGCCCCGCGCCACTAGAGTCACACGAGAGGGAGGGGAGGCCCCGCCGCCGATGACGTCGTACGGGCTTC
>NC_041381.1:43216898-43223982 GCF_002162155.2 Triticum dicoccoides | reverse complement strand
GGGCTACTCGCGGGAGCAGCAAGGGGCCGAGGAGAAGGGTTCTATTGTTGACTATTTGATACATCAACCATCAAAATTATAGTTTTGTGTAATTTACTAACAATGTAATTAAACATGATGACATCCTTATTGGACAGAGAGGAGGATAGAGATGAAAATGGCTTTTATTTATTTATTGCTTGTTATCCTAAAAGATGACTTGGCTTGGCTTGGAAGACAAGTAGTGGACTCATAATATTACTTCTACTTTGCTAATCCTAATAAGAAAAACATGAATCATGTACTCGTATTATTTAAACTACCCAAATGATAACGCCCACACTTGTGGTACGAAGCAACATGGCACAAACGTCTCCATTACCATTCATTTTGCCACGCCAAAACAGATAACATCAGCGGGAATCTTTTTGGTTTTTGTCTTAAAATGTTTTATCTCCTAATTAAAATATACAATTACAAATCCATTTTCACCATTAAATTTGTCTCGACGAGATGTTCAAAATTAGATCCCATGTTGATATGTTTCGACCGATTTTTTTTTGCCAAAAGTTGCCATGTTGTTTACACTATAGTTGCCATAGTGTTTACACTAAAGTTTCCATGTGGCAATTTTAGTATTTTGACCATGGCAATTCCATTACTTTGACGATGATTTTTTTTTGTATGAACCATGGCAATTCCATTACTTTGACCATGATTTTTTTTTGTATGAACCATGGCAATTTTAAGTGCATGTATCATGACAATTTTAGTTTATGGTTTATGGCAAGTCTAGTTTCTTAATTTCCTGTTTTATAATATGTCAAAATGTACTTTTAAATATACAAAAAAAAGAGCTGAAACATATCATGGCAACTTCAGTATAAACACCGTGGCAGTTCATGTGCAATAGACATGGCAACTTTTAACCCAAAAAAAGTCGTCGAAACATATTGGTATGAGATCTAGTTTCGAAGATCTGGTCGCGATGGATTTAATGGTGAAAACGGATCTTCAATCGGATTTTTCATTTAAGAGATAAAATATTTTAAAAAATGGAAATCCAAAACGATTCCCACATGCATGCATGTGATGACGTGACAATCTGTTTGCTTTAAAGACCGTGTGGTGCGCCTTCTTTCCTACCACACGTGTGGCATTGTCGACGTCCTTAAACTATGACCGAACATACCTACTGGCAGACAAACATCGTGATCTAGTACTACTTCGTTTATAGTTTGTCATGCCCTAATACAAGCCCAGCTTCTTGAAGACGTGCTTCTCTTCTGTCTCTCAGCCTATACATCCAACATAGACATCATGTGTTTCTGATTCCTCTCATTCCAATTTACATGACTATAAACTTGAATTTATCTTCAGCTTGCTTTCTCTCTTGTATTTATGCTTGCTAGCTATTGTATTATATGGATGGGTATTAGAAGAATTGGGGAGAACAAGCAATGCAACACCCTCTTATATCAGGAGCGTTTCAGCAAGTGTTGCATGCTGTGTAACATGCAAAGGAAAATGTTATATGACGTTAATTCAATGCAAGCTTACCGCTCTATCTACTATCATTGAAGACATATCATAAGTTCATTCGTTGGGAGAATTTACGAGTCATGTACCAAACCGCGTGAATGGGACTAAACCAAGTGAAGCTCTTATGGTACTTTCGATTGATGTTGCTTATTTATATGTAGTTGGCGGTAATAGCATACATTGTCGACCCAAGAGACCCCTCACTTTTTCAGTGGGGATCTATGATTTGAAGTTACCCAGGGCAGACTTTTAAAGGAAACAAAAAATCGATGCCACAATACAATTAAATAAGACAATTCAAAAGAAATAATTGGCCAAGTAGTGTGGAATCTGGCAAAATGATCAACAAAACTAATTCTTCAAAGTAGTTACATTATAAAAAAACTAGGCGAAAAATATATAACACGACAGAAAATGCATATAAATTCTAACTTGGAGATCTACAATCTTCCATCAGGCCAATATGACAAGAAACCAAATAATGATATAATGGAATTGGAGAAGCAGTCCCTAGAAGAAGCCAAGATTACTAGGAGAGTGGAAGAACCTGCTGCTTACTGCCTTGTTGACTGCTAATTGCAATTTTGAGCAGGGTGCAGTGTTATGGAGATGATGTCTCGCTTGCGGGTGGTGCCCTGAGCAGGAACGGGTGGACTTCATCCTTCCCCATCCAGCGCCTTCAATGGGACTTTGGCAGCGCTGCGGCGAGGCAGCGAGTCAGCGCGCATGGAGGCGTGATCGATGACCTGATCAATTTTCTGGATTGGGAGTGTCGAGGCTCAATCGTGTATAGATGAAATGGGCTTAAGTTCAACTGGGCATGTACCGTCTTTTTTTTTTACATGGTACACACGTATTCCATTAAGACTCAGCTGAATCGCTGGTCACCAAACGAATTACATCATCAGGGTAACTCACATCCCAAACAGCTTGGAAACCTTGACCCCCCCATAACACCATAGGCAGCTAGCAGATGTGCCACATTGTTACAAGCCCTCGGGCAGAAAACTACACAATTCTGAATAAAACACACAGAGATCTGATACTTTATCTCTAGGAACATCTGCCACAGACTTGAGCTGTCAAAGGTGTTGGTCGTCAGCGCCTTCACAACGTTTTGGCAATCTGTGGCGATTATGATTCTGCCCATGCCCATCTGCTCAGCAATACAAATTGCGCTCTTCACCGCTATTGCATCCGCATGCACTGCCTGACTCGTTCAGATGTCCAGCTGCAGCAAAGATCAAATCTCTGTCATAGTCACGGGCCACTGCTCCCCATCCACCTTTAGCCCTCCTGGAAAAAGAGTTCCCCCTGCTTTGTATTACAAAGCAACCAACCCATACAACCAACGATAGGTGCTGGGGCGGAAGCAGCACAGTCACGCCTAAAAGAAACGGAAGAGAAAATATAAAAGGAACAAATGCCGACAATGACGGATCGACAAAAACGAAGAAGCTTTGCGACCACAGCGCCCACTGAAGATCTCTACCAAGCTCCTAGACTCCGAAACTCCGGTACCAATCAACACATTCAAGAAGGGACGCGACGACGATGACGCTACTACTACGGCGGCATCCTCATGCGCCACCGCGTCGGTGTCGGCCAGACCGACAGGGATTTCATTTCCTTCTCTTTGATCCCCCATTCAGCAGTGTGTCGCCTAACCTGAAACTGAAATTCTTCGGTGGGCATACGCTTTTATTTGTGATGGATTGGTGGCAGGTGGCTGCGGCGGTCTTATACCTGGTAGGCGTCCTGGTTGAGGAGTGCGCCGGACTGGTAGGTGCCCCATACCCGGCAGGCGTCCTGGTTGGGAACTTAGGTCTTAGGTATTTAGGTTTAGCTGTGATGTCTGTTTGGTATTAGGCACAGACTATCAGCGCCCCTTCATCGATTGGATAGGTGTAGCGACAGTTGTTGCTTAGACGGTGGCTTTAGTCTTGTTGTTGTATGACTTTATAAGGTCTTGTGAGAATAATTAATAAAGTGCACGTATGCATCGCCCAGATGCAGAGGCCGGAAATCATCCTCATTTTCTAAAAAAAAACGCTTTTCTTTGTGATTTTCGTTGTCCCCCAACACCACATCAGCGACACCACCATCAGCTGGTGATCCGCAGGTAATGGTAGAATACACTTGATGACTCGTAGAGGGCTATGGAATTGGAAGATATCAGAACAGTACTGCCTATTTCTTTCCTAAATAAAATGCACGAAGCAAGCCCTTGTTCATCCCGGCATTATTACTATAGTAGCATTGCCTAAAATCTAGGCAGTACTATCTTATAGATCCGCCGGGATCGCATGTGTTGGATATCCACGGTAGACCTACCTTCTCCAGCAGTTGATGAAATCGAGCCGGAGGCCATTGTGGTGCTGGGGCACACGGCGATGGCGGAGAGTGGGCGAGGTGGTGGTGGCGGCGATGTGTGGGCAGTGGCGGCGGCGGAGCTTCCCCTCACTGTCAGCGCTAGACCTAGATCGGGACGGGGTTTTCGGTGGGGAGCCTAGCAACGCGGTGAACCTTGTACTGCGTGCCGCCAGCCCCCACCTCTTTATGTAGCGCTGCGTGACAGGGGCCCGTCAACCATATTGTGGTTGGGCGCCCCCGATCAGGGCGCGAATCAGGGGTACGGTGGGCCGTTGGGCCCACACGGGAGAGATCAACCTAACATTCTCCCCCTTGATCTCAACTTTTACTTTTAACCTTATACTTTCTAGTTTATTTGTTTCATCGGATATTGGTACATAGAGCATGTTTCATCGTCACAGGTTAACTGCCTAGAATCATACAGCTACAACATACGTTTTGTTCAGAAACAAATTCTGTTTCTTTTGGGCCTATCCAGGAATCATAAGGCTTTCCCTTAAACCCATGCCGGCTAAGTGGTCCTTGAACATATTGGATGGTATGCCTTTCGTTAGCGGATCCGCAAGCATATCTTTTGTCCTTATATGCACGAGACTTATAGTTTGATCCTGAATTTTATCTTTCACAACATAATACCTTATCTCTATTGTTTTGGCAGCATTACTCGACTTGTTGTTGTGAGCGTAAAATACCGCGGGCTGGTTGTCGTAGTACATTTTAGTGGTTTGTGAATACAATCTACCACTTTCAAGTCGGGTATAAATTTCATTAGCCATATCGCCTGCCCGTGGCTTCGAAGCATGCTATGAATTCTGCATACATCGTGGATGATGCAACTATCGACTGTTTGGAGCTTTTCCACGAAATAGCTCACCCAGCGAGGGTGAATACATATCCTGACGTGGATTTTCTATCATCTTTGTCCCCTGCAAAATCTACGTCTGAATATCCTTTTATCTCTAGGGAATCACTTCTCCTGTATATTAGCATGTAGTCCTTCGTGCCTTGCGCATAATACAATGCTTTCTTTATCATCTTCTAGTGCTCTATACCTGGATTCTCTTGATATCTACCGAGTACAGCGGTGATAAAGGCTAAGTCAGGGCGAGGGAGCACTTGTGCATAATGTAAGCTGCCAACTGTCGAAGCATATGGTACTCCTTTCATTTGATCAATCTCGTACTGGTTCTTGGGACATTGGAATTTCCCAAAACTATCGTACTTAACTATCGGAGCAGGTGTGGCTTTACTCGCATGCATATTATACTTTTTAAGAACCTTTTCTAAATATGCTTTCTGCGATAGTCCTAAGACTCCATTGTTTCTATCTCGGTGAATTTCTATGCCCAAAACATATGATGCTTCACCAAGATCTATTATGTCAAAATTCGAGGATAAGAACTTCTTCGTTTCTTGTAGTAGACTAACATCACTGCTAGCAAGCAGAATATCATCCACATACAAGATTAGGAAAATATATTTCTCATTTTTAAACTTTGCATAAATGCAGTTATCCTCAATATTTTCTTTAAATCCAAAACTTTTAATCATTTGATTAAACTTTAGATACCACTGTCTAGAGGCTTTCTTTAATCCATAAATGGATTTCTTCAGGCGGCATCCCATATTTTCCTTGCCTTCCATGATAAAACCCTTGGGCTGTTTTATGTAGACATTTTCCTTTAAATCTCCGTTGAGAAGTGCGGTCTTTACATCCATTTGATGTAACTCTAAATCAAAATGAGCAACTAATGCCATTATGATTCTGAAGGAATCCTTACATGAGACCGGAGAAAATGTCTCATTGTAATCTATCCCTTCTCTTTCTGTAAATCATTTTGCCATGAGTCGTGCTTTATACTTTTCTACATTCCCTTTAGAGTCATACTTAATTTTGTACACCCATTTGCAGCCTACTGTCTTGGCTCCTTTAGGAATTTCCTCTAAGTCCCAAACATCCTTGGAACTCATCGATTTCATCTCGTCTTCCATTGCCTTCATCCACATCGATGAATGAGGGCTTCTCATGGCTTCTTCATATGAGGTGGGATCTTTTTCCATATGAACCATTTCTGTGTTATAAACTTTAAAGTCAGTAGAAATAGCTGACTTTCTTAGTCTTGTAGACCTTCTAAGGGCCTTAGTTTCTGGCACATTCTGTGCCTCAACTTCTAGCACTTCTTCTAAAATTTGTTGATGCACCTCCCTTTCATGCTCAACAACGGGTTCAGTCGGCTCCTGACGGACAGGTTCCGGGTCTACCCCCATAGTTTTCATGGGTGGAGTTGCAACCGGTAGTGAGAAAAATGGCTCCTGAATCATCGGATTAGGTGCATACACCCTCTTCTCCTCAAGATCAATTTTCCGAGCTACCAAGCCCCCCCCCCCTCATCATTTCGTCCTCTAAGAAGACTGCATGTCTCATTTCTACAAACTTTGTATATCTGTCTGGGCAGTAGAAACAAAAACCCTTTGATCTGTCTGGATAGCCAATGAAGTGGCAACTCACTGTTTGGGGATCTAACTTTGCAATGTTTGGATTAAACATTTTGGCCTCAGCAGGGCACCCCCACACACTACTAGGAAAATGCTTATAGATAGAAGTTTACCCATAGTGTTTGTTTGCAACCCAACGCTACTAGTAGTTAGTAGTAGCGCTGGCTACAAACAACGCTATTGGTATTAGTTAGTAGCAGCGCTTGTTACCTAGGCCCATGCTACTACTAAGTGTAACACACCACATCCCCTGGTCAAAAAATAGCAGCAGCGCCTGTCCTCCAACCCTCGCTACTGCTAGTTTAGGATCTATAGCGTCTGTTTGTCTAAGCGCGCTACTGCTAATTTTTCTATGTATAACATTTTACCAGTAGCGTGTGTTTCTGACCCGCGCTATAAGTAGTGAAACCCTAGCCGTAGCTATTATGCAAGCTGCCATAGAAGTAGCGTGTATAGGTGACCCGCGCTACTGCTATGCCCACCAGCCACCTACCACCTTTCCCCTTCTTCCTCCCCTCTCTTCTTCCCCCTTCCTTTCTCCCCCTTTCCTTGCACCTTGCTTGTTCCTTTCAATCCTCCCCCACCACCACCCCTCCATTAGAGCCCTCCCTCCCCCTCTTCTTTGCCCCTCCACCACCCCTGCATTAGAGCCCCCATCCCTTCCCCTCTTCTTTGCCCCTCCACCATCCCTCCA
>NC_041381.1:43211775-43216623 GCF_002162155.2 Triticum dicoccoides | reverse complement strand
CCACCACCACCCCTCCATTAATGCCCTCCCTCCCCCTCTTCTTTTCCCTCCTCCCACTTCCATTAATGCCTTCCCTCTTCTCTCCCTCTCCTCTCCCACTATCTCCCTAGCTAGCTAGCTCTCTCTTTCTCTCTCCCTAGCTAGCTAGCTAGCTAGTTAGAGCTATATATCTAGAGCTACTAGGTAATTAAGAAGAAAGGTGCTCGATATCCCTCTCGACACATAGGTGAGCAATAAAAGGTGTTTGTGTGGATAGGACCGAAACTATATATATATGGGTGATATGAGAATATATATACCGAATTGTGTGTGGCATAATTTGAGTTGCCTACATTGTGTATTTGATGAAATAATGTGGGTGACATGAGTTGCCTATGTTTTGCCGAATTGTTGATTCAATTCCATTTTGGCAAATTTCGGGCATGCAAACTCAATATGTCCTATGTTTAGGGAAGGTCATGCCGAATTTTTGTATGAATTTGATTCATGCATGCATATATACGTGGTTATAATATTTGCTCCGCCCGCAGGTGATCATGAAGGTCAATGGAAGGATGGTGGAAAGATAATGGCAAACCGTTGTGGATGACATGTATGAAAAAAGACTGAAGGATGTTTTATGTCCATGTCGAAAATGCAAAGGAAGAGCTAGGCTCGACCCCTTTAAGGGTGGTAAATTCAAGGCGCACCTGCTCATGCATGGTTTCATGCATGGCCATACTCGGTGGATAAGTGAAGATGATGATGATGATGATGATGATGATGATGATGAGGACGTCGACGGGGCAAGAAATAACGACATGCGGTCACCAGAAGAAGAGATGACCGATTATGTGCCCGAAGAGGAAGACGGCCTCGGAAATGTTGATGGCGAAGAGGCAGTTCAAGGCGGAGAAGACACGGACACGCCACCGTCTTCGTCGCTACTAAGTTCAGCCTTGCAGGACCCGCATGTTCGAGACCTGCTTCGCAAGAAGACGACTAGCGACAAAGCTGCTTCTAGAGAGGAGGCCAAACTGGCCCAACTGGAGGTAGACTCGATGACTCCTTTGTATGATGGTTGCAATAATCCTGAGGTGACCCGCTTGAGTTTCACACTAGAACTTCTAAAGATGAAGGAAAAAAATAAATGGACAGATAGAAGCCTGGATGAGCTTCTGAAGTACCTAAAGAAGGTTCTTCCCGCCGGAAGCCTGTGTCCTACTAGTGTCGAGGAGGCAAAGAAAATCGTGTGCCCTCTTGATCTGCCACATATTAGATATCACGCATGCATCAATGATTGCATCATATATCGGAATGAGCACGCGGAAAAAACCATATGTCCAAAGTGCAATGCTTCACTATATAAAAAGGCCGGAAAGAAAGCTCCACAGAAAGATGTATGGTACTTTCCGATCACTCCGCGTCTACAGCGGTATTTCGTAGATCCTAAGGAAGCAAAGCTTATGCGCCGGCACGCGGAGAGGGTGAAGCCAGATGACGGAGATGAACCGAAGCTGAGACACCTCGCAGATGCTAGCCAGTGGAGAGCATTAAATGCTGAATTTGAATTTTTCACAAATGATCCAAGGAACATTGTGCTTAGCGCTAGTAGTGATGGCATGAATCCATTTGGCAACCAGAACACCAATCATAGCACATAGCCCGTGTTTGCATGGATGTACAACCTCCCCCCTGGTTGTGCATGAAGGAAAAATACATACACACGGCTATGCTTATTCAAGGGCCGAGACAACCGGCAAATGATATAACTATGTATCTCGGGTTACTGAAAGAGGAGTTAAAGACCTTATGGACAACGCCGGCCAAGACATGGGATGCAAGCAAAGGAGAGTATTTCTACATGAGAGTCGCGTTGATCACGACGGTGCAGGACTATCTCGGTTACGGCTATCTCTCCGGCCAGGTGTGCCACGGATATTGCGGATGCACGAGGTGCATGGATTATACAACTTCTCTGCAGCTATTGAAAGATGGCGGGTCTTCGAAAATGGTAAGGCTGAGCATCGAGGTCCTCCATGTAAGCGTAGCAGTGCAGAAATATATGAGTTATTGAAGAACTGGGAAGAGTGCCCCTCGCCAGGAAAGACGAAGAAAAAGGCACCGGAGCCCCTGCTGAAGATATGGAAGACAAGATCTGTTTTCTGGGACTTGGAATACTGGCCCATACTCGACACGCCTCATAGCCTTGATCAAATGCATATCACAAAAAATATCCTTGAGAGTTTTCTTGGAACATTGATGAACATG
This sequence comes from Triticum dicoccoides, assembly GCF_002162155.2. Lineage (NCBI taxonomy): Eukaryota > Viridiplantae > Streptophyta > Magnoliopsida > Poales > Poaceae > Triticum > Triticum dicoccoides. The sequence continues at coordinate 43,214,373 of NC_041381.1, read as the reverse complement.
TCGGAGAGGACCAAGGATGGGCCAAAGGCAAGAAAAGACTTGGAATTTTTGAAAATCAGGAAAGATCTCCAAATGCCCGGTAAAAGGTCGTCAGAGGAGACGGAGATAGAGACGGAGACGGAAGATATGGTCAAAAAAATAAACAAGAAGGAAGAACAATATTGCCCCCCCCCTCTTGCTTCACCTTAGATCCGAAGGAGGTCGATCGATTGTTCATGTGCCTTGCTGGAATCAAAGTTAGTTCCGGATACTGTGGGAAGATAAGCAGATATCTGGACACTAAGAAAAAAAGGTTCAGTGGGATGAAGTCTCACGACTGTCATGTGATGATGACGTAGTTACTCCCGGTTGCACTTAGAGGGATTATGGACACACATGTGCGTGAGACGCTTACTGACCTATGCTACTTTTTTGATGCTATCTCTCGAAAGTCGATCAGTGTGAAGCAACTCCATAGGCTACTGGAATAGATCGTTGTCATACTGAATGAGCTAGAGATGTACTTCCCTCCCGCGTTCTTTGATGTCATGGTGTATCTATGTGTCCACATCATGGACGACATCATTGACCTAGGGCCGACATTCCTGCATAGCATGATGTCGTTCGAGAGGATGAATGGGGTTATCAAAGGATTCGTTCGTAACATGTCCTGTCCAGATGGAAGCATAGCCCAGGGATATCTGACCAAAGAGTGCATCTCTTTCTGTGAGAGTTATCTGACCAAAGACCCTGTTGTTGGTTTGCCCGTCAACGAGCACTGTGGAAGGCTCGAAGGCGAAGGTCACACCAACGGTCATAGGGATGTGAATGTGTTACGCTCGGGCCGACAAAACGACCTTGACAGGGCAAACTTAGTAGTGCTACAACACCTAGATGTGCTAGAAGACTTCGTGACACTGCACAAAGAGACCATCGCAAAGAAGTACCGTGACCGTGGGGTGCACAGGACGGACGCTGAAGTTATTAGAGAGCACAACTCCACTTTCTTGCGTTGGTTCAAAGAGCGAGTTCTGGCTAATCCCCCGGAAGAGGGTTGTCCAAACGGAACACTCATATACGCCTTAGCACATGGCCCCTCGACCAACCTCATGACTTGTCAAGCATACGATATTAACAGATACACGTTCTACACGGAGGAGAAAGATATAAGCAGTGATGACCAAAACTCAGAGGTGACGATGGAAGCGATGACAGGGAACATAATTGAAAGATATTACGGAAGGGTCGAAGAGATATGGGAGCTTAACTACTCTTGATTGCATAGCGCGACGATGTTCCGTGTCACATGGGCTAAAAATGTACACACAGAAAACTGACATTTCACTACCTTGTGTATACCCGACTCTGATGATAGCGGTACCATCAATGCCATCACCAAAAATGTGCCATGGGTACACGCTAAACACGTGACACAATGTTTCTTCATAACTGATCCGATCAATCTCAGCCGTGTTGTCGTGAGGAGAAGCAAAAGGAGCATCGCCGGAATGGATGGAGTCGCCAACGTGGAAGACTATGACCAGTACGGTGATCCGATGAGGCAAGATGATGTTGATGACGACGAAACATATGTCAAAAGAAGAACGAAGACTACATTACCTAGGAAAGATCGTAATCCCTAGAGAAGGAAAAGTCACGACCATGGGCTCAATTATTCGACAACAAAAAAAAAGGGAAGAAGATCTGTCTGAAGTGTCGTCATCGCCCAAGCTGACAAACTAATCCCAAAGTTTGTGTGTGTCTAGCTGCTTTGTATACCGCCGATAGCGGTCAAATGATGTAAGATATATATTATACTAATTATTATCCGGAGGGTAACAGTGGTATTGCTCAAACGACAAACCAAATTAAACCCCTGAGTTTGTGGAATATGAAAAAGAACAAGAAAAATAAAAATAAAATGAAAATGAAAAATGAAAAAGAAAAAGAATAATAAAAGTAAAAAGAGAAATAAAAATTAAATAAAAAGAAGGAAGTTTGTGGAATATGAAAAAGAACAAGAAAAAGAAAAAGAAAAAGAAAAAGAAAAATGAAAAATAAAAAGAATAATAAAAGTGAAAAGAGAAATAAAAATAAAATAAAAAAGAAGGAAGTTTGTGGAATATGAAAAAGAAAAAGAAAAATAAAAAAAGAAAAAGAAAAAGTTAGCAGTAGCGCGTTTTTGCCAGGGCAGCGCTATAGCTAAGAAAAAGAAAAATAAAAAAAGAAAAAGAAAAAGTTAGCAGTAGCGCGTTTTTGCTAGGGCAGCGCTATAACTAAGAAAAGGAAAAAGAAAAAAGAAAAAGGAAATGTTAGCAGTAGCGCTTTTTCGCTAGAGCGGCGCTATAGCTAACTTAGCTATAACGCGTTTTGCCTAGACGCGCTATAGCTAATTTGCGTATACAGAGCCACTACACCCATCTATTTCCCCTCTCTCTCTCTCTCGCTCGATCCCCTTTCTCCCGCACCCGCCAACGCCGCTGTCGCTGCCTGCACCCGCCACGCCACCGCCACCGCCCGCACCCGCTCACCCACCGCCGACGCCCGCACCCGGCGACGCCTCTGCCGACGCCCGCACCTGCCCACGCCGCGGTCGACACGCACCGCACCCAACCCCGA